>NC_133538.1:49981968-50064468 GCF_048544455.1 Silene latifolia
AAGCCTTTGCAGCTGAAGGGGAGCCTGTAGCAGACAACAAATCATTTTTAACACTGATAATTCTCCTGAAGCTTTCACTGAACTTGTCCTGAACAGTAGCATCCCAAATAGAATAGTGAGAGAGATGATAGGCAGTATGGCAAACACTCCAAAGCCCCTGAGGAGTCTTATACAACAACCACAACCATTTGGAGATTAGAGCTTTATTCCAGGAAAGTAGCTCCCTAACCCTAAACCCACCTTCATTAGATGGAGAACATATACTGGACCAACTCTTAGCTACCATCTTTTTGTCAGTGGCCTGGATATTCCAGAAGAAATTCTTGCATAATTTGTTTATAGTTTTAATCACACTTTTGGGGAGCAAAACACTGGCACACCAGAAATTTTCAAGGCCAAATACAACAGTGTTGAGGAGCTGAAGCCTTCCAGCATAAGATAGTAATTTGGAAGACCAGTGTTGAATGGAGGCCTGGATTTTATTAATTAGAATGCCATACATATCCACAGTGATACAAGCTGTGTTCAAAGGCAGCACAAGGTACATGAAGGGGAAAGATCCTTCAGAGAAACCAGAGGTGAGCAGAATTTGAGACTTCATGCTAGAAGGAACTCCACCAAAGTAAATTTTAGTTTTATCCACATTAGCTTGAAGCCCAGACCAGCAGGAAAAGTTGTTGAGAGCTTGAGAAACTGCCTGTACAGAGGGCACATCCCCCCTAATAAAGACCATAAGATCATCAGCAAAGATGAGGTGGGTGAGCCCCATTTTAGAACATTTTGGATGTAGAGAAACTTGAGGTTGGGATTTGAGGCATCTCAGGTACCTAGATAAGATCTCCATGCTTAAAACAAAGATATATGTGGATAGTGGGTCTCCCTGTCTGACTCCACTTTTACCTTAGAAAAAACCATGCAGAGAGCCATTTAGCTTAATAGAGAACCAGGAGCTAGTAAGGCATCCCATAATCCAGCAAATGAATTGTTGGGAGAAATTCAGAACAGTCAGCATATTCTCAATGAATGACCACTGAAGAGAGTCAAAGGCTTTCCTAATATCCACCTTAATCAAGCACCTAGGAGTAAGATATTTACGGCCATAACCTTTAACTAAAGATTGAGACAGCATAATATTTTCATGAATGCTTCTCCCTTTCACAAAAGCTGCCTGCTTAGGGCCTACCAACTGAGGGAGTACAGTGCTGAGTCGAGTAGAAATAATTTTGGAGATTGTCTTGTAAAAGGTAGTATAACAAGAGATTGGACGAAAATCCATGACAGTTGAGCTTACCTTCTTTTTAGGAATTAGAGCAAGTAAGGTTGAATTGGCCTGCTTACTCTCCTACCAGTAGAGAAGAAGGAATGAACAACTTTACAAAAAGTCTCCCCAAGAAGAGGCCAACTGTGTTTAAAGAAGGCTGAGGAAAAACCATTTGGTCCTGGACTTTTATCAAAACCAATAGTAAGAGAGCAGCTTTAATTTCTTCATTAGTGATAGGAAGAATCAACGTAGAAGCAGCTTCACTAGAAACAATAGGACTCAGCTGAATGAATTCTTTATCCAAGGGAGAGACAGGAGAATTGGCACCAAGAAGACTTTGATAGTAGTCCACAAAGCCAGCAACAACATTGTCCAAGCCAATTCTATCAATGCCAAGCCTATCCTTGATCTGACCAATAATTTGTTGTTGCTTTCTTTCTTGAATTTTAGCATAAAAGAATTTTGAAGAGCAGTCATCATGAATGATACTATGAACCTTAGCTTGTTGTTGAGATATGCTTTTCTCAATGTGCTTGAATTTGCAGTAAAGAGACAAGAGCTCTTTTTCCTTGGAGATAAGTTCAGGAGAAAGAATATCATCTTGCAAAGCCAATTGACAGTCTTTAAGCTCTTGCTTTAATCCCTGAACTTTATGAGAGATGCTATTAAAATGCCCCTTATGCATAAGTCTAAGACTTTTCCTGACATTTTTCAGCTTAGCAAACAGCTTGTAAGTGGAAGAACCATAAACTGGAACACTCTAAATCTGGGCCTTCTGCATTGGTCCTTAAAGATAGTAACCACCACAGGAGAGTGGTCAGACACACCAGGTTCAAGAAAATTAGCAGAAGAAGCAGGAAATTGAGTGAGCCACTGGACATTAGCCATAGCTCTATCAAGCTTAGTCAAGACTCTATAATCAATATGCTGCTTGTTATTCCAAGTAAAAGCACATCCTGTGCTATTAAGATCCTCCACTTCACAGTGATATAGACAAGAGTTAAAGTCCATAACATCAGTTAAATCAAGGAGAGTACCACCAATATTCTCAGTGACATCCCTAATAACATTGAAATCAACCAAAAGTAACCATTTATCAACCACAGGCTTTATACTAGATAAATGTGCCCATAGACCATCTCTTTCTCTGGCATCATTGCTAGCATAAACAAATGTGATTTGAAAGTGCTGGCAAGTAGCATTGTGAAAAACCTCACAATGTATAAATTGTGGGTGAACATGAATGGGAGTAACAACCACAGTAGAAACATTTCAAAGCAACAGGATTCTACCATTAGAATGGGTATGAAGATTGCAACAAGATCCCAAATTACTAAAGTAAGAGTTAATAACCCTGCCATAATTCTTCCTCTTTATTTTGGTTTCCAGAACACCCAAAATATCTAGCTTATTAACCCATAGGAAGTCTTTGATTTCCTGCAACTTCAGAGGGTCATTACAACCTCTAATATTCCAAGAAGAGACTTTCATGGATCACTAGTATCAAAAGGATGAGCATCCCCTATTTGCTCAACCAACAAAGTGTGGGGGGCAGAATATCAGTAGCTATTGGAGTAGTATCCAAGTTTAGAACCATCCGGGTGTCACCAGAGGTATCCTTCACCAAATAGTGAGTATTAGAGCTATGCCCTTGCATAACAGAACTAGTAATGTTATCCAAAAGAGCAGACTTAGTTAGATCTCCTTTCTTCATGGCTATTTGAGGCTGATCTACTTCATCCATCTTGTTGCATTTGAGTGCATTTCAGCATTCAAAGAAGAAGATTCAGATTCAGAGGCCTGGTGAGAAGAGCCTAGCTGCAAGCATTCTGAGCTCTGCACCAGACACTGTGAATCAGAATGCAACTCCTGTGAATCTAAGGTACCACCTAGCAAACAAGGTAAAGGGGTGTTAGGATCCTGCACAGAGGTGGGCTTCTGAACATATAGAACAAGGTCATCTTCAGAAGGGAGAATAGGGAGGGGCTCATCCTCCTCCATTGGAGCAAGAGAAGCAAAAGAGTTGGCCACAGGAATATCCATTGTATTTGGAGATGAACACCCTCTATTTCAAGGCTGTTTGAGGGCTATTCATACTCTCCTTCTGGTTGCTTCCTGAGTGCATTACAGTATTCAGAGAAGAAGAGCTAGTCCTAGGAACCAGAGGGTCAAGTTGGACCTGGTTCTGGGGAGTAGGTACTTGCTTCTTTGAACCTGAGGTACCACCTAAAAAACCAGAAATAGAACGCTTGACACTAGATTTCTTTTTGTGAATCTTACATGAACTTGATTTATGCCCTATCTTGCCACAATCAGAGCAATAGAAAGGAAGCCATTCATATTCTATCCTCTGGGTGGAAGGACCAAAGGGTGTGTTCAGAGAAATTTCCACTGGTAGAGAGGAAGAAATATCAATCTCAATCAAGACCCTGGCAAAAGAAAGCTTAGCTTTATAAGTGTTAGGGACATCAGCAAACAAAGGTTTTCCTGTTTTACTAGCCATCTTGCTTAACACAGTATTAGACCAAAGATAGGGATCTAGATTATGAAAGAGGACCCAGACAAGAACCCAGGAAACCCTTTCCATTTCAAAGGAGAAGGAGGGAGACCAATGCTTCAGGATTAAAGAAGATGAGCCAATTTTCCAGGGACCCTTCTGAAGGTCTGTGTTCATTTCAACCTTAGAGGAGAATCTGAAACTAAACCATCCTTTTTTATAGTATTGAACCACTGGTGAAGCTATAGATGCCCAATGCTTAGACACAAAATCAGAAACCTGAGTTAGGGTAGGCCTAGAACCAATCAAATGACCCATTAGGGTAAATTGCCAGCACTTTAATGCATCAGCAATGTCCTCAAGACCAACATCAATTTCAGAAGCATGCTTACTCTCATGGTGCATGAATAAGCTCATTCCAACCGGATTCTTTGGCTTAGCAATGTCAGACCAAGTTAGTTTAGCCTTAGTTGGCCCTTCTGATTTTGGTACTACTACAGCAGGAACCTCATAAGCGGCAGATGGAACCTCCTGAGCAACTGAAGGGACCTCCTGTGAAACAGAAGGAGTCTCTAACACAGGGATTTCAGAGACAATTGTACTAGGCGTTTCATCAGAAGCCGTTTCAGTAGTTGGAGAGACCAAAACAGTTTCAGAAACAGGGACAACAATGGCGGTATAATTTTCACAATTGGGCATAGAATTATCCAGATTCCAGGAAGAAACAATGGATGTCACAGGAGAATTATGCTTGGGGTTTGATCGAACAACACTAACAAGATAATTATTCAAGATCACAGGTTGACGCGGTGGAGAAATCAAATCTTCGCTAAAAGAATCCAAAGTAGAAGAATTAGGAGCAAAAGAAGTACTGTGAGCTACAGAAAGAGATGGAGAAGCCATTGGTGGTCTTCCTTTTGGTGGACGACCTCGGCCTCGAGCCATGGAGAGAGCTGCAAGGAGCTTGAAAGCGTAAAAATGGCGGGGATTTTCAGAGAATCTGTTTTAGAGAGAGAAAGTTCTTCTCTCTAAACGTTTTATTATTATTATTATTATTATTATTATTATTATTATTATTATTATTATTATTATTATTATTATTATTATAATTATTATTATTATTATAATTATTATTATTATTGTTATTATTATTACTATTACTATTACTATTACTATTATCATTATCATTACTATTATCATTAGCATTAGCATTACTATTATTATTGTTATTGTTATTGTTATTGTTATTGTTATTGTTATTGTTATTGTTATTGTTATTGTTATTGTTATTGTTATTGTTATTGTTATTGTTATTGTTGTTGTTGTTGTTGTTGTTGTTATTATTATTATGATTATGACTATTATTATTATTATTATTATTATTATTATTATTATTATTATTATTATTATTATTATTATTATTATTATTATTATTATTATTATTATTATTATTATTATTATTATTATTATTATTATTATTATCATTATTATTATTATTATTATTATTATTATTATTATTATTATTATTATTATTATTATTTTAAAAAACAGGAACTTTTTATCGGGATCAAATCAATTTTTACAAGAAATTGGTGGGCAGCCGTGATACAATCTGGGCGCCTACTCCCTTAGCAATACCAAAGCTAAGTCAAGTAAAAAAAAGCAGCAGCGCGAGCCCCGACATCCTGGGAAACAGAAAACTTATGAATCCGCTTGAGTAAGGCAACGACATCGGTCCCCAAATCCCCGAACGAAAAGAAACAGAAGGGTAAGAACCCATACCCAACTGCCTCACATAAGCTCTGATACTTGGCACACTTGCGCTGAGCCAATCAACCACCACACGTCCGGGCATAAAGTAAGACATCCCGGACTGAGTCAATGGTGAGGATCCAGTCAAATCCACAAACACATCCCATCCTCTATCCCAAGAATAGAGCAAAAGATCCGCCGGTCGTTGGGGCTTATCATGCCCATCTATTGTTATTGTTATTGTTATTGTTATTGTTATTGTTATTGTTATTGTTATTGTTATTGTTATTGTTATTGTTATTGTTATTGTTATTGTTATTGTTATTGTTATTGTTATTGTTATTGTTATTGTTATTGTTATTGTTATTGTTATTGTTATTGTTATTGTTATTGTTATTGTTATTGTTATTGTTATTGTTATTGTTATTGTTATTGTTATTGTTATTGTTATTGTTATTGTTATTGTTATTATTGTAAACCCCTGCAATAATACCAACGTAAAACCAGTAAAAGTAAAGCGGAATTTAGGAGATTTTTGAAAACTTTTTAAAATTTAAAGCGCTGGTTCAATAAAACCTACATCAAGGTAGAGTATGCGGAAATGAAGTTAGTTTCATACAACATGATTGTCAAAAATGGGGAAAAGATATCCCTCGAATGACAAGACGATAATGGGTGAGTCTAGGCAATCCAACTAAACAGACTACTAAGCCAAGGTGCTCGCTAGCTCACACGTTTAAACCCTACGCAAGCAATCTTCACAAACCTGTCATTCTGTTAAACATGAAAGCGACAGTCAGTGGGGAGTAACTCAGGGTTCTACCAGCCACAATATGTCAAAATACACATAACAAGGAACTCAAATATGTAAATCATATGAGGTAATACAAATGACATGAACATCAAAAGATCTATAATTAAACATGTCAAATTAAATTGGGGGGGGGGGGAGGTGGACAAGATAGATCAATATTAGCACATTAAAGACTCAACTATTCATAAGCATAGATAAGATAAGGAAGCAAATAAGAACATAGGCATGATCACTTAATCACGAGCTCGAATTCTAATGAAATATGACAAATGCAGATTGTCCAAACTATGCAAGACCTTCACTACTCAATCCATATAATTCCCCTGGTAGGACGACAATAATGATCACAATAATTCATCCTAGTCTAAATCTGGCCAGACTCTCGGGACAGAACAGTTCCCGGTTCGACATGCGGCAGAACAGTCCGCATCCAAGACTCGATCGATAGATCGGAAGTCGAGTACCCACATTCGGCAGAACAGTCCGAAAGAGGCAGAAGAAATAAGATAAACCCATACTTGGCAGATCGGCACAAGTAGGCATAGAGGTAAATCAAGCATGTAAGGTAGAATTATGGCATTTTCGCAAGAATATGACTCAACGAAATAAATATTTAAAATTGTATAATTAAATTCAGAAAGGGAAGGATAAATGTAATGAGCAAATAATAAACCAAGCAAGACATTCCATGCCAAATTATACTCATAAACATGAATAAGTAACTCATTTCTCAAATACTTGTCACTTGAATAAAAATGTAAATAAGTGGAAATAGACCATTTATATTAAGCAAAGTAAGAATTAAACTATAAATTACCCAAATGCAAGATAAATCATTTATCACTTACAAACCATGAATAAATAAATTGGACTCATATTATAATGAAAAGATGTCATTTCATATATAAATGACATAATTAAATAGTGAATGCCACAATCATAAATCATATGAGAAAAATATATAGATAAACGATATTTAACGAGTTACGTTGTATAAAAAACGAGACGGAATTTAAATATTTCAAATAACCAAATATGCGCTAACACAAGCTATGATCACGGCTTAAAGGGAGCCTTTTAGGCAGCCCTTTCACGACTTACTACCACCCACAAACCGTGTCCTGGCAGCCCATCACCCAGCCTGGGAACCCGTGACAACCAACCCGCAAACGTCCCCTGCAATTCGTGCCTAAACAAAGGCGGGGCAGCCACAAATCCTACCCAAAGCAGCTCGAAAACAGGCCAATTGCAGCCTTGAACCACCCCGTTGCAGGCCCAAAATAGGCCGTGAACAGGCCACCACTCAACTGTCCACAACCAATGGCCGTGTCATCCCAACACAGCCCATATACAACCACATGTCCGTCTCAAAAATAGTACAAAAACAGCCTGTTACGGCTCCAATACAGCACCTAAATAAGCCCACAAAATCACCCACACACACGGTTCCAAAAAAGCTATTTTGTGACCATATTAAGACGAAATTTGAAGCATGATAAAGACGGGATTTCTCACCTAAAACCAACCCAATTCACACATGTATATGTACCAAGATAGGGGATAACAAATTGGCTTGAACTAGCGAAAAAATCGACACCAAAATCGCACTCAAAAACGTCTTATCCTGCCCCTTCACTCATGGTTTTCACCCCATTTTTGAGACCGTCTTAAGACGAAATTTTAAGCATAAAAATGATATTATTAATCCAAATAAATTACCCAACATAATTACCCACTTCACCATGAATTCAAAGGTAGAAACTTTTCCCAAAATAGATAAGTAAAACTCGAATGAAACCGCCTCAAACAAACCTAGACGAACTCAGCAAGAAGAAAACATTTATTTTATAAAAGAGTAAGAATACACGTAAACACATATAAATTTCAATATAATGTCGAGTAATCCCATCACCATTACCTTGAATGCTCTTCAAAGAATACACTTTCGATTCAAAACTACTCCGGGTTGTCCAATGGCACACCTAAACACAAAGCAAACAATTTAGCACGAAATTCGAACCACATAATGGCACGGCCAGAAATAAACGAGAGGAAAGCTTGGTTCTTTCTTACATACAAAGAAGGAGAACGATAAGTGGAAGCTAATGGTGCGAGAATTAGCGAATTTAGTCGAGAAACCAAAGAGAGATCTTGATTTTGAGATTGGAAATGTATGTGTGTTAATGGTGGAGGTAGTTTAGTCGATTACCAGGAACAAAGGGAAGGGATGAGGTCCAAAATGTGTGGAGGAGAGTATTGATAGGTCAAGAGTAGAAAAAGAAATGAGTCCAATAGAATACTAGGCCCGATTAGCTAAATAAAATAGTTTTTACTAAAAACACGCCTCATAAATAACGATACGATTATGCTTATCATAATAATAATAATTATCACGATTACTATGTACCCAAAGTTATATTTTTACGAAGATAAGTTTTGAAAATATAATTAATTAAATAACTAAACTAGTTTGAAAAAGTAATTAAGTCGTTTAATTTAAAGTCGATATACCACTAAAATACGTCTCAAACCTACTACAAACTTAAGACGGATATTTTCATCAACATTAAAATTATTATACATGTAAAGCAACTTTTTAATAATATGGATTTAAAATATAAATAAAATAATAACATAATCAAAGAGTTAATTAAATTATAAACTCCAAGGCGGCAATTTAGCAGGTGATACAATCATCCCACCTTTTTAAAAAGTTTTGCCCTCGCAACTTGAAACTAGAAGAGGAAAGGTTTATAAAGATAAAACCGGACATTTTGAAATCGGCAACCAAAGTATTTACAAGGGTAGATATAGTAATTCTTCCAAAAACTTTTAAGAATAGTTTTTCAAAAGTATAAGTCTTCTTCCATGGAACGCAATAACTCTTGTTGTGCACACAAGAGCGCTAACTTTCCAAGTCAATGACAAGCTCAAATACAAAATCATTCGCCGTTAAGCGTAGAACAAGTTATTAGACGTCTCTAATAACGACTTCTAACATCTTATCAACGTTAAAACCAAATGAAAATGATAATCCACTCAGATTTTCTTTTGCAAAAGCCAGATTGAAAGTAAAAGATCCATTATCAAACTCTAAAAGATGTCAAATTTTTGAAAATATAACATTAATCTACGATAAAGAATCGAATTTTTCTAAGAACCTACCAAATTGAAAACAAATTTTGATTTTCAAACTTTTCAAATAAGTAAAGTTTTGCCAAAGTAACATAAAATTTTAACCATGAACCGACACTGGTAACTCAAATTGGTTAGAAATTACACAAAATTAAAAGTGACTTAGATATCATAGTCATAAATTACGGTAAAGGAATCTACTCACCACCAACAAAAGAAACTATACCGGACTTTTAAGAGTAGAGAGCCACGATAAGTTCAACAAGGAGGTTAAAGAACATAAGAATTTCATGGGTTACTAGCATCAATCCCAAAGGCGAGACACAAAGAAATGATTAAGAGGAGTATGAACGGTAAGGCTTATGGTAAAAGGGAGAGAAAATTAGGAAACAAGGAAACGCCACATACTCAAATCACAAACAACAACATCATCCTAAACAGTTCCTAAAACTCCCTAATAAAATAAATCTCATTACCACATTACCTCCAAGGATTTCCTCAAAATAACTTATGTCACTTTACATCTAAGCTACTCTATGAAACAAAGTACTTCACCACACTTGTGATGCAACAATTCCCAATCATTAAACATCCACATTGACTTCCACAAAACAAGGTCAAAACTACTAACAAAGCTATACTTATATCCAACGAACGTCAAAACATAACATCAACCTATGTATGGTCATCAACATCCTAAAGGTATCTCTTTCCAAACTTACATCATAAACTTTACCACATATTCACTCCAAAAGTAACAAAGCTCAACCTACCAAATCTTTCAAATCGTAAACATAAACAACAAAGCCAAGTTTTATAACCTTAGTAATATATACAACCCACACCATACACAAGGATTCCACTAATCAACCGCACTCACTTCATGTCAAGCATCTAAGCGTAAGAATCACCAAGGTATGTCTCACCACACTACCTAAGCGTTTCCCACAACACAACCTTTAAAAGCAAGGGTTAAGAGTCAACAACAAAAAGACTCCACAAAGCCAAATTTTTCAATAAAGGTTAACATTTCATAATATAAAGATGAAGGTATCCATGAGGGGTCTTATAAGAATAAAAGGTACAAAGGCAATTTCCAAGATATGAGAGAATAGTTGCGAGAGGTAAAGAAGCATAAAGATAAAGGGATAAGACAAGGTACTCTAAGAGAGGAAGGAATCTTCAGAAAGGTAGAAACAAGAAATGATGGGTAGGTCGGGTGGGTACCAAACTAGTTTCGAAGGTAAACCAAAAGAGAGTTCAGAAGAGATGTAGAATCAAGAATTAGAAATATGGCGAGGTTGGACAAGGATGGAAGACACACCCGAAACGATATCGGAAGAGGGAGCATTCTTTTTCTCGGGGCAAACATTGATGATATGACCTGGCTTCTTGTAATAGTATCATGTTAAGGGTTTATTATAGCATCCAATTCCCGGGTGGAAGGCTTTCCTACACTTGAAGCACTTGCGAGTTTCCTCAAGGTTGTTGTTCGATGGGGAAGTTTGTCTAACTTGCACTTCTTCATTTGAGTTTTGGCCTCTAGGTTTGAACCTCTTCTTGTTTGCAGATGACGAAGATGCGGGCGTAAAGGGTTTCTTACCTTGGGATGGTCACACCATCTTCTTAAGGCACAAGAATCAAACAAGTTAGGACTTAGCCAATAGCATGTACAAAAAGACTACCAACTTAGGTCCTTAGTTCTACCAATCTCTTGTTCATTATTCAAGGTCAAGTTAAAGTTCAAATTCGGGGTACACGTGTGTGCATCGGGAGTAACATAGGCTCTGATACCAATTGTGAACCCCCGCAATAATACCAACGTAAAACAAGAAAAAGTAAAGCGGAATTCAGGAAACTTTTGAAAACATTAAATTTAAAGAGCGGGTTCAATAAAATCTACAACAAGGTAAAGTATGCGGAAATGAAGTTAGGTTCATACAACATGATAGTCAAAAATGGGTAAAAGATATCCCTCGAATGACAAGACGATAATGGGTGAGTCTAAGCAATCCTACTAAACAGAATACTAAGTCAAGGTACTCGCTAGCTCACACGTCTAAACCCCACGAAAGCAATCTTCACAAACCTGTCATTCATGTAAACATGAAAGCCACAGTCAGTGGGAAGTAACTGAGGGTTCTCCCAGCAATAATATGTCAAAATACATGATGCGTGTCTATAATATGACGCATTTTATGTCTATTATTTGTAGTTTATTCTACTATTTTCCCCTTTTCGTCGACTTCCGCCTTTTTATGTAATATTGCAGATTATTGCGGAATTGAGTAGATAATGAGCCAAATAGCATAGCATTTGACATGAAGGGAAAGCTTTAGGAATTATCTTGGTGCACGTTTCAAGGCCTTGGAGATAGTATAAGCATGGGTGCGTACAAGTTACAAGAAGTTATCAAGCAAAGAATCGCTTCACATTACTGCAGCCTGTTTCAAATGGCTATATCTCGTGTTCTAAAGCTGATAATCAAGTGATTCTAATTGAAGGTGAAAGCGTATCCTCTTAGCTTTCCAACGCCACATAGAACGCCTGATTTGACTAAGTAACGAAGAAATGGCAGCTCTTTTAAGATCGTTGCGCCGCAGAATTGTCGAATGCACTCTTCGTACAAAGACACCTTTGGTCGATCGATGATGTCTATGGTCAATCGACCGAGCGCGATTCTTAAATAAGATCGGAAGCTCTTGTTCAGCTATGCTCGATCGATCGATCTGGTCTTGTGGTCTATCGACCGATTTATCTTTGTGAGAGATGTGTTTGCGCGAGACTTAGTAATTAGTCTTATCTTTTATTTATTTATTTAGGAAATAATAATATCTCTTATTATATATAAGAGAGACTTATAAAACCTAAAGGGGGATTATCATTCCTTGACTCGTTTTGGTATTACGTTTGCTTTGGACGTTCTTTGAGGGACTGCTCTTTGTTCCTCTTCTTCTTCCAATTTCCTTTGTAATTTCTACTCTTAATCTTTCAATAATTAATCTTTTGCTTACTTATTTAATTATTGTTATTAGTTATTACTCTAGATTGATTTCTTTTATGCCTTTTAATTTATTAAGTTCAATTATTATGTTTTCGTATTCAGTTATTTCACAATTTATTTTTATTTCAATTACCAATATGAGTAGCTAGATTTCCTTCGCTAGGATGTGAGGAGATCTATAGTGTAGACGGCTTAAGATGTTGTAGGATTGTTTAGGCCGGTAATTCCTTTATCATAGTTGTTTAATTGCTACAATTAATAAGGAGTCTGAAAAGTTATTTGTTAGTTGACTTAGGAATTCTAGACCTAGATCGTGAGATTGGATTAGAATAGACCTAAAAACTATGATAATTATCTACCCTTGAGACCGAAAGGCGATAGAAGTTGTAGACTTAGTTACACTGACCAGAACGGAAGTTAGTTAGTGTGATTTAGGGAGGGAATTCGGACCGAAAGGTTGTTCCTGTTGCTAGTGGGCTGTGAGGACCTGTCATTTACCCGAGTACCGTACTTATATCAGACCTACTCTAGACTAATACCGTCGAAAATATAGTGAACCGATCGTCCTAGCCATTTCTCCGTTATTGTTTTCATCTTTTTACAGCGCTTTTATATTACTTGCAACTTAGTTTTATACCAAATTCAAAACCCCCAATCTTTCGTTACTTTTATAGACTGAAAATAGCAAATAGAATTGATCTTGTCTCTCTGTGGTTCGACCCTTACTATCACTAGCTATAGTTTTAGTTCGAATTTATAAGTATTTTTTTTGACACCTTACGACGGGTATCAAATTTTGGCGCCGTTGCCGGGGAGACGGTGTAATGCTGTTTGTTTATTTTTAGTTTATTTCTTTTGTCACAAGGAACTTTGGTTCCTTGAGACCGTTGCTTACCCTTGCTTCTAGTTTTGCTTTTGCAGAGTTAGAAGTAAGATCTTGAGAGGAAGGCTTGAGTACTCTCAGTTCTATTGCAATCATGCCTACTATATCTGATAATCTCCAGCCGACAGTACACGACCTTCCAAAAGGATTTACTCCCCCTTTTGAAATTCGTCCTTCCTATATCGAATTGGTGGAGCGAAATCAGTTTGCTGGTCTACCAGATGAGGATTCTTGGAAGCATATGGAGTTATTTACGGATTATTGCTGTTCCATACCCGTACCGGCTGGAGTGACACAAGATGAAGTTATGGAGAAGATGTTTCTTTACTCTTTGAAAGATTCTGCGCGTCAGTGGTATCGCTACCTTGATAAGGTAGTAGCTAGAGTTATAGACTGGACATCTCTGGCATTGGCTTTCTGCAAACAGTATATTTCTCCTGCGAAAACCAATGCTTTGAGAGCTCAAATTTCAAATTTTCAGCAAGGACCAGATGAGGAATTTCATGAAGCATGGGCCCGTTTTAATAAGCTGGTTCGATCCGTTCCTCACCACGGTTTTGAGGAGTGGTACCTTTGCGACCAATTTTATAATTCTTTGTACGATGATTACAGAGTCATCCTTGATTCGACTGCAAATGGTAGATTTCGAAATAATGTAGCTTATGATAAGGGTTGGAACATTATTGAGGAGATGGCAGTCCATAGAGCTGAGTTTGGGAGTTCACGTGAAAAATCACGCAAGCAAAGTGATGAAATGAGTGCCGTTGTGACACTCATTACTTCTATTACTGCCCGTCTCGAGAAGCTCGAGACCTCTGAAGCTTCCAAGGAACGAGTTGAAATTCCTGTCCATAATTCAAATGAGACCGCGAAATTCAGAGAAATGGTCCAAATTCTTTTGGTTCAAGTGGCGAAAATAGAAGCAGCTGGGATTGAGACCTCAAAGAATTTTGTGAAGCAGTTGGAGAATATAGAGGCTAAGCAAGTCGCCAATTCTTCAAGCAAATGCGAAGGGACAATTGAAACGATTAATGCCATTAATCTTCGAAGTGGCTTTTCTTATGATGGTCCCGATAAGCCAAGGGGAGACTCGAAAAATGATGAAGAGGCTAGTTTAAATTCTGGTGCGAAAACGAGTTTTATTGCCAGTACTACCAGTCGATCGACCAACATTGCTAGTTGATCGACTAGGTTGTCAGATAAAAAAGTTTCTGATCAGAAACTATTCACACCCAGCATAAGCAGTCAATCGACCAACATTGCTAGTCGATCGACTGAGACTCTGACGGCGATTTTACATCCGAGAACTGTTCACGCCCAGCCAGACTGGTCGATCGACCGTGACCAATGGTCGATCGATTGGGATTCAAGTACAGGATGCAAATCCGTCAACTAGTTTGCATGATTCTACACTTATCGATGATTTGACGGAGGTTTTAAACTTACGGAAGCCGAAGGTTACTGATCCTACGGCCACCGTTGCAGTCCCGTATCCAGAGCGTTTAGGGAATGCAAAGTTGGAGCGTCAGTTCGACAAGTTTTTGGAGGTCGTCAAGGGTCTTGAGGTAACCGTTTGTTTCATTGATTTAATTACCCAGGTACCTTCCTATATGAAATTTATGAAAGATATTTTATCCCGTAAACGACATATAGAGGATCATCATGTACTAGCTTTCACTGCGACGGGCACTGCCCATCTTCAAAATAAGCTGCCAAATAAAAAATTTGACCCGGGTAGTTTTTCTATATCTTGCTGTATAGGGACCCATATAGTTGATAATCCCCCATGTGATACAGGGGCTAGCGTCAGTGTTATGCCGTTGTCTCTTACTAGGAGACTTGGTTTCACTAAATTTCGTATTACTGATATTACCGTGCAGATGGCCGACCGTACCCAATCACGGCCAATAGGTATTTTAGAGGACATACCTGTGCAGACCGGGAAATTCTTTATTCCCGTTGACTTTTTGGTTTTAGATATTCCCGAATACCGGCACACTCGTATTATTTTAGGACGACCATTCTTATGCACTGTTGGTGCAGTGATAGATTTCGGGGGTAGGACCATGACTGTGCAGGTAGGTGATGAAAATTTGACCCTTTGCCAGACCGACGTTCATAAGGTACCGATGCAAGTCAAGCCTTGTGAAGCCATATCCTCTATAGATTCTATTACGGATCCTCCTAGTGCCATTACTGAGTTATATTCTTCTGTATTAACACCACCGCCCCAGCTTGGGAGCAAATTGGAGGACCGTGCTTTTATTTCTGTTGCCGCAGGTCATGGCAGAGAGGGCATAGGAGATCCTGGTGATACTAGTGAGACGGAATTCGAGCAAGCTGCTGGGAAAGATAGGTCGGGCAAAGTGAAGAAGCGTGTCATAGCTTATGCGACACCGGATACCCTTCCTCCGATTAGGCCAGTTGTCTGGAAGCCTAGAGTAGCGGTCCATACTGATGAAAGGACCTCTTTTAGTCAAGTGCCCTACTTTGGGGTATCTTGTTATTGAGCCGTAGTGCTATTCGACTTGCATTTATTTTGTAATTTCGATTTTTGTTGAACTATTTATTGCTTTTATTAGGACGATTAGTTTTAGCTTTAGTTTAGTTTATTTGAGTTGACTTTGGACAAGTCTTGGTATTGGTATTTTTGTATTTTGCATATTTGTGAAATTTTCAGGTAATATGGAGTTGATAGAGGATAGGACATCGTTCCATGGAGGTTGCCACGATCGAGCCCTGCTGATTCTTGATCGAGTTCTTGCCGCTGTGCAATTCGAGATAGAGGAGTTTTTCTCCTTTTCTCTCTCGTTTATTTCTCCTCCTTATTTCCTTTGTTTTAATTTTTACATGCTACGTCCTTTACCTGAGTTTTACAAATTTATGCAATTAAATCTACCAATTTGTTTACCCAAATATTTTTCAAGTTTTAATTAAACCAAGTTCCGCTGCTTTTATTTTGGTTTAATTATGTTTTGTTGGGTAATTAATTTGGGTTCTTTCTCCCTATTTCTAGTTGATTTATTGCAATTCCCTTTTGTCGGGAATTGGTTTGGGGAGGTTTACTTTATTGTTGGATCACTTATTAGAACTCAAGTTATTGCAGAGCTAGATTGACGCGATTCACTTTGCTAGTGCTTCTATTCTGTTGTGGCCCTAACTGCCGCGCGACGGTGTATCTTTGGTGATTCCTGCTGTTATCACGATTGCTTTTATCTCCCCCGTTTCATGTTTGGTTTGGGGAGCTTATATCTTGTGAGTTTCCTACTCCATTTTATTTTATCTCCTTTAGTTAGTTTGCGTTTTTATCACCCTCTTTTATCTTTTTCTTTGTTGTTGTTTGCTGTTAGGTAGTAGTTGGTCCAATGAGGACATTGTCCGATTTGGTTTGGGGAGGGTAATGCACACTTGAGTCTGCATTTGCATTTGTTTTGCATTCACGTTTATACATTTCTGTTTACATTGTATTTATTTCTTATATATACAAAAATTCATAAAAATTGAAAAATGTCATAAAATTCAAAAAAAAATCACGTTTCTTTTGCATTTTAGGTTGAGTCTGATTAGAGTATTTCATTGCTGAAACTTTATTTGCTTAAGCCTTGCACTTTATCACCTCTTTTAGCAAAATTCTGTTGCAATATCTCGAATTTCGTTTCAAAATCTGTTGAACTAGTAGGCTTGACTTGAAAATTTTGGCAAACTACAAAATCTTTCTTAGGAATTAGAGCCTTATAAATCGGTGACATTCATGACCGATTTCATGTAGGATGTGAGTAGTTCTCCTTATTTGACATGTTACATTAATTTGCATAAACATGAATTTGATCTGCTTAGTGCCTGTATGCATTCAGTTTGTGGTTTGTTGACACATGTGGGAGAGGTCTCCTTTTCTCATTTTACCCATAGGCCCCACATAGCCAAAATTGCCTTCTTGTCCCATTAGCTACATATTGAAATTAGCCTACCTTATCCGAGCTAGTACTTGTGGTTTGGGAATGTTTTTATTGCATTTTGGTTATATTGCTCTATGTGAGATGAGTGGTGAAATGTTGAAAGGGAAGAAAGAAAGAAAAGAATTGAAAAAGGAAGAAAAAAAAGAAACAGATTACGAAAGAATGAAAACCAGTTCGATATTCAGTCGATCGACCTCACCCTTTGGTCGGTAGACCGGGCTCTACAGAATTGAAAAATCGCATCAATTGGAATTTCATTATATGGCGATTTTTACTCCCATGTTATTATTACATCTTTTGGGGAGTTGAAGTTTGTTGGAGATTGTGAGTTTTGTGCATCAATTTGGCACTGTTTTGTATCGTTCACATTGAGTTTGAAGTTGGAAAGTGCGTATTATTTGGATCCCGTTGTTGCTAGCTCGGCCTATTAACTCCACGTATCCAAATCGTTTTAGCCCCTTCTTACCCGTTACCTCACATATCCCATATATACCTCGGCGTGTGTCATGGTCATTTGTTTGGTTGGAATGCATATGTACGGTCGTAGAGATCACTTTTATGTTATACTGCAGGCATGTTCTTATAGGTCGTAGTTAGGTGAGCATCATTGCAAATTTACTTCTTTCTATTCTTACATAATTTAGTCACCTTATGCTGTATTGTGTGATTGAGCGACCCGTGAGAGTCCGATTTTGAAAGTCTTGCAAGGTCGAAGGTTCAACATCTTTTTGAAATATGTATAAATTCGTTTGCTTGATATTGCGCTATTAGTAGTTGATTCATATGCATTAAATTGGTTTAAGTAGACGGTTTTCAGTTTGTTCATGTTTTGCTCCTTTCTATCGAGATTTTGTTTTGCGTTTAGTTTGGTTGGGGACAAGCAAGGGTTTGGTTTGGGGAAGTTTGATGCGTGTCTATAATATGACGTTTTACATCTTTATTTCCACGCATTTTATGTCTATTATTTGTAGTTTATTCTACTATTTGCCCCTTTTCGTCGACTTCCGCCTTTTTATGTAATATTGCAGATTATTGCGGAATTGAGTAGATAATGAGCCAAATCCGTCCCAAAGTGTCTAGCATAGCATTTGACATGAAGGGAAATCTTGAGGAATGATCTTGGTGCACGTTTCAAGGCCCTGGAGATAGTATAAGCATGGGTGCGTACAAGTTACAAGAAGTTATCAAGCAAAGAATCGCTTCACATTCTTGCAGCCTGCTTCAAATGGCTATATCTCGAGTTCTATACCTGATAATCAAGTGATTCTAATTGGAGGTGAAATCTTATCCTATTATCTTTCCAACGCCACGTAGAACGCATGATTTGACCAAGTAACGAAGAAATGGAAGCTCTTTTAAGATCGTTGCGCGCTGCAGAATTCGTGAGAATGCACTACTGTACAGCACCTTTGGTCGATCGACTGATGCCTCTGGTCGATCGACCAGAGCGCGATTCTTAAATAAGATCGAAGCTCTTTGTTCAGCTATGCTCGAGTCGATCGATCGATCGGGTCTTGTGGTCTATCGACCATTTATCTTTGCAATGAGATGTGTTTGCGCGAGACTTAGTAATTAGTCTTATCTTTTATTTATTTATTTAGGAAATAATAATATCTCTTATTATATATAAGAGAGACTTCTAAAACCTAAAGGGGGGATTATTATTCCTTGAGTCAATTTTTGGTATTACGTTTGCTTTGGACGTTGCTGAGGGACGGCTCTTTGTTCCTCTTCTTCTTCCAATTTCCTTTGTAATTTCTACTCTTAATCTTTCAATAATTAATCTTTTGCTTACTTTTTTAATTATTGTTATTAGTTATTGCTCTAGATTGATTTCTTTTATGCCTTTTAATTTATTAAGTTCAATTATTATGTTTTCGTATTTAGTTATTTCGCAATTTATTGTTATTTCAATTACCAATATGAGTAGCTAGATTTCCTTCGCTAGGATGTGAGGAGATCTATAGTGTAGACGGCTTTGGATGTTGTAGGATTGTTTAGGCCGGTAATTCCTTTATCATAGTTGTTTAATTGCTACAATTAATAAGGAGTCTGAAAAGTTATTTGTTAGTTGACTTAGGAATTCTAGACCTAGATCGTGAGATCTGATTAGAAGACCTAAAAACTATGATAATTAGTCTACCCTTGAGACCGAAAGGTGATAGAAGTTTTAGACTTAGTTACACTGACCAGAACGGAAGTTAGTTAGTGTGATTTAGGGAGGGAATTCAGACCGAAAGGGTGTTCCTGTTGATAGTGGACCGTGAGGACCAGTCATTTACCAAAGTACCGTACTCATATCAGACCTACTCTAGACTAATGTCGTCGAAACTATAGTGAACCGATCGTCCTAGCCATTTCTCTGTTTTATTTTGGTTCATCTTTTTACAGCGCTTTTATATTACTTGCAACTTAGTTTTATACCAAATTCAAAACCCCCAATCTTTCGTTACTTTTATAGACTGAAAATAGCAAATAGAATTGATCGTGTCTCTCTGTGGTTCGACCCTTACTATCACTAGCTATAGTTTTAGTTCGAATTTATAAGTATTATTTTTGACACCTTACGACGGGTATCAATACACATAACAAGGAACTCAAATATGTAAATCATATGAGGTTAAACAAATGACATGAACACCAAAAGATCTATAATTAAACAAGTTAGATTAAATGAGGGGAGGGGAGAAACAAGATTGTAACATTCCGTTTGATGTATATGAGTGTCTTGATATTGGATTTTCTAGTGGATAATATGTTAGTGAGACGAAGCTACCGACGTTGGTGGATGGTATTTGGAAGTGTATGGAGTTAGTGTCGACAGACTATAATGTGGTGGATACAATATCGTGAGTCATGTTGTGGAGGTAGGCATAGTTGGTGGAGTTGGTGTTAAGAGTTCATGTTTAATAGGTTGGGATTTCGTTTTGAGTTCTTAGTTGCGTTGTTGTGTCTTGGTCGAGTTAGTATGTTTGTTTTGAGTATGGGTTGAATTTCAGGGACGAAGTTTCATTTTAAGGAGGGAAGACTTTAATACTACGGTTTTCTATGTCTATGGGTACTCTATCGAGTGGGACTTACTCTATCGAGTAAGTTTGTTTTTACGCAAAATAGTAGTCTGCTTGTTGGGTACTCAATCGAGTACGTGTGACACTCGATCGAGAAAAGGGCACTCGATTGAGTAAGTCAGTTACTCGATCGAGTAAGTCACTTACTCGATCGAGTAAGTGAGTCTTACGGGTTATTTTGCCGGGTTTTGATAGTAACGCGAGAAGGATATACGAGCATGTTTCGTCAGTTTCTTGTCATTTTAACCTATTCTAAGTTTCATAAGAAATAAAAACAAGTTATGTTACTCTCCTCTTTCGCATTGCTATCAAATCCTAAGGGTTAGAGTCGTCGGATCGTTGAGTTCTTTATGCCGTTGAGACCGGCGCATTGTGGGTAAGCTTCTAGTATGATTTTTTTATATCGTTTCATTGATTTTTGTTGAAACCCTAATTGGGTAATTTGGGGGTTTTGGGGAGTATTGTTGATGTTAGATTGTGATTGTATGATTGTGTGTTTATAGGAGCTGATTTCGTTGAAGAACGATTATATGATTAGCTAATTGTGACGGTCTTGGTGGTTGCTATTCCAGGTAGGGTTTCCCTACTCAGTGTTGTTTACATGGCATTGTTGATAATTGATTGATTGATTCTTGTTGTTGTTGTTGTATATCATATCGGTATTGGATTTAGAGTTGGTGATTGTTGATAGTATAATGTGGTTGGTGTATAACTGTCTGTGGTTTACAAGGTGTGTCCTCGGCTGAGTGGAGTCACTTTCGGGAGTGGCCTCACTCCCTTGATTCGCCTTCTGTAGAACCCGCCACAGAAGGGATGTGCACATTTAGGAACTTGGGTTTATCGCTCGGATGAAATGAGCGGGGCTTAGGTGGGAACGGCTACGGTCCCCCACTAGCGGTGTGGAATACTTGTTGCGATGAGTATTCTGGCAGGACTACACACTTTAGTGTGTAGTCAGGTGTGTGGTGATATGATGGAGATTGGTTTGGTTGGATTGGATTGTATTGGATTGTTGTTTTGCTTTTGTTGTATCGTTTGTGTAATCAGTACTAACCCCGTTTAAATGTTTTAAAAACTGTGGTGATCTAATCGGTGATGGTGAGCAGTTATTGAGCTGGTATGAGTTGATGCTCATGGGATAACTGGGTTGAGTCGCCACGAGCTGTTTAGAAGTCTTTTGTTGTGTCATAAACGTTCTTTTACATTGTTTAGGTTGGTTTGACAGCTTTGAGGAACATTTGTATTTTGTTTATCAGTTTTGGTTTTGGACTTGTATCGCATTAAACTTATTTAATAAAGTATGTTTCTTTATTGTCTATTTGATATACATTGCCTCGGGTAACCGAGATGGTATCATTATCATGCCTTAAGTGGTCCTGGTAAGGCACTTGGAGTATGGGGGTGTTACAAAGATAGATTAATATTAGCACATTAAAGACTCAACTATTCATAAGCATAAGTAGATAAGATAAGGAAGCAATAAGAACATAGGCATGATCACTTAATCACATCCTCGAATTCTAATGAAATATGACAAATGCAGATTATCCAAACTATACAAGACCTTCACTACTCAATCCATATAATTCCCCTGGTAGGACGACAATAATGATCACAATGACTCAGTCCAAGTCTAAATCTGGCCAGACTCTCGGGACAGAACAGTTCCCGATTCGACCTACGGCAAAACGGTCCGCATCCAAGGATCGATCGACAGATCGGAAGTCAAGTACCCACTTCGGCAGAACAGTCCGAAAGAGGCGGAAGAAATGAGATAAACCCATACTTGGCAGATCGGCGCATGTAGGCATAGAGGTAAATCAAGCATGTAAGATAGCATTATGCCATTTTCACAAGAATACGACTCAACCGAATAAATATTTAAAATGGCATGATTCAATTCGGAAAGGGAAGAATAAATGTAATGAGCAAATAATAAACCAAGTAAGACATTCCATGCCAAATTATACTCATAAACATGAATAAGTAACTCATTTCTCAAATACTTGTCACTTGAATAAAAATGTAAATAAGTGGAAATAGACCATTTATATTAAGAGAAGTAAGAATTGAACTATAAATTACCCAAATGCAAGATAAATCACTTATTGCTTTCAAAGCATTAATAAATAAATTGGACTCATATTATAATGAAAACATGTCATTTCATATAAAAATGACATAATTAAATAGTGAATTCTACAATCATAAATCATGTGAGAAAAATATATAAATAAGCGATATTTGAGGAATTACATTATATAAAACACGAGAAAGAAATTAAATATTTCAAATAGCTAAATTTGTGCCAACACAAGCTATGACCACGACTCAAAGGGAGCCTTTTGGGCAGCCGTTTCACGACTCACTACAACCCACAAACCGTATCCTGGCAGCCCATCACCCAGCCTGGGAACCCGTGACAACCAACCCTCGAACCTAGCCAACAATTCGTGCCTAAACAGAGGCAGGGTAGCCACAGATCCTACCCAAAGCAGCTCGAAAACAGGCCAATTGCAACGATGAACCACCCCGTTGCAGGCCCAAAACAGGCCGTGAACAGGCCACGACTCGACTACCTCAACCAACGGCCGTGTCATCCCCAACACAGCCCATAAACAACCACATGTCCATCTTAAATATAGTACTAAAACAGCTTGTTACGGCTCCAAAGCAACACCTAAAACAGCCCACAAAATCACCCATACACATGGTTCCAAAAATGCTATTTTGTGACCATCTTAAAACGAAATTTGAAGCATGATAAAGACGGGATTTCTCACCTACAACCAACCCAATTTACACATGTATATGTACCGAAGATAGGAGCTAACAAATTGACTCGAACTAGCAACAAAATAGACACCAAAATCGCACTCAAAAACGTCTTTTGCAGCTCGTTCACTCACGGTTTTCACCCCCAATTTTGAGACCGTCTTAAGACGAAATTTGAAGTGCGAAAATGATAGTATTCATCCAAATAAATTACCCAACATAATTACCCACTTCACCATAAATTCAAAGGTACCAACTTTTCTGAAAATAGATAAGTAAAACTCGAATGAAACCGTCTCAAACAAACCTACACGAACTAAGCAAGAAGAAAACATTTATTTTATAGAAGATTAAGAATACATATAAACACATATAAATTTAAACATAATGTCGAGTAATCTTATCACCGTTACCTTGAATGCTCTTCAAAGAATACACTTTCGACTCAAAACTACTCCGGTTTGTCCAATGGCATACCTAAACACAAAGCAAACTATTTAGCATGGAATTCGAGCCACATAATGGCACGGGCCAGAAATAAAAGAGAGGAAAGCTTGGTTATTTCTTACATAAAAGGAAGCATAACGAGAAGAAGAAGCAAATGGCGCGAGAATTAGCGAATTTGGTCGAGAAACGAAAGAGAGATCTTGATTTTGAGCTTAGAAATGTATGTGTGTTAATGGTGGAGGTAGTTGAGTCGATTACCAGGAGCAAAGAGAAGGAATGAGGTCCAAAATGTGTGGAGGAGAGTGGTGATAGTTCAAGAGTAGAAAAAGAAATGAGTCCATTAGAAAATTAGGCCCGATTAGCTAAATGAAACGGTTTTTACTAAAAACACGCCTCATAAATAACGATACGATTATGCTTATCATAATAATAATTATTACGATTACTATATACCCAAAGTTATATTTTTATGAAGATTTTTGAAAATATAATTAATTAAATAACTAAACTAGTTTGAAAAAGTAATTAAGTCGTTTAATTTAAAGTCGATATACCACTAAAATACGTCTCAAACCTACTACAAACTTAAGACGGATATTTTCATCAACATTAAAATTATTATACATGTAAAGCAACTTTTTAATAATAAGGATTTAAATTATAAATAAAATAACAAAATAATAAAAGAGTTAATTAAATTATAAAGTCCAAGGCGACAATTTAGCGGGTGTTACAATCATCCCACCTTTTTAAAAATTTCGCCCTTGAAACTTGAAAGTAGAAGACGAAAGGTCTATAAAGATAAAACTGGACTTTTTAAAATCGACAACCAAAGCATTTACAAGGGTAGATATAGTAATTCTTCCGAAAACTTTTAAGAAGAGTTTTTCAAAAGTATAAGTCTTCTTCCATGGAACGCAATAGCTCTTGTTGTGCACAAACGAGCACTAACTTTCCAAGTCAAAGACAAGCTCAAATACAAAATCATTCGCCGATAAGCGTTGAACAAGTTATTAGACGTCTCCAATAACGAGTTCTAACATCTTATCAAGGTTAAAACCAAATGAAAATTATAATCTACTCATATTTTCTATTGCAAAAGCCAGATTAAAAGTAAAAGATCCATTTTCAAACTCTAAAAGAAGTCAAGTTTTTGAAAATGTAACATTAATCTTCGATAAAGAATCAAATTTTTCTAAGAACCTACCAAATTGAAAACAAATTTTGATTTTCAAACTTTTAAAATAAGTAAAGTTTTGCCAAAGTAACACAAAATTATAACCATGAACGAAACTGGTAACTCATATTGGTTAGAAATTACACAAAATGAAAAGCGACTTAGACATCATATTCATAAATGACGGTAAAGGAATCTACTCACCACGAACAAAAGAAACTAAACCAGACTTTTAAGAGTAGGGAGCCACGATAAAGTCAACAAGGAGGTTAAAGAACATAAGAACTTCATGGGTTACTAGCATCAATCCCAAAGGGGAGACACAAAGAAACGACTAAGAGGAGTATGAACGATAAGGCTTATGGTAAAAAGGGAGAGAAAATTAGAAAACTAGGAAACGCCACATATTCAAATCACAAAAAACAACATCATCCTAAACGGTTCCTAAAACTCCCTAATAAAATAAATCTCATAACCACATTACCTCCAAGGATTTCCTCAAAATAACTTACTTCACTTTACATCTAAGATACTCCATGAAAAAAGTACTTCACCACACTTGTAATGCAACAACTCCCAATCATTAAACATCCACAACGACTTCCAAAAAACAAGGTCAAAACTACTAATAAAGCTATACTCATATCCAACAAACGTCAAAAGATAACATCAATCTATGTATGGTCATCAACATCCTAAAGGTATCTCTTTCGAAACTCACATCATAAACTTTACCACATGTTCACTCCTAAAGTTAAAAAGCTCAACCTGCCGAATCTTTCAAATCCTAAACATAAACAACAAAGCCAAATTTTTTAACCTTAGTAATATATACAATCTACATCATACACAAGGATTCATCTAATCAACAACACTCACTTCATGTCAAGCATCTAAGCATAAGAATCACTAAGGTATGTTTCACCACACTACCTAAGCCTTTCCCACAACACAACCTCTAAAAGTAAGGGTTAGGAGTCAACAACAAACAGACTCCACAAAGCCAAATTTTTCAATCAAGGTTAACATTCAATAAGACAATGATGAAGGTGTCCATGAGGGGTCTTATAAGAATAAAAGGTACAAAGGCAATTTCCAAGATATGAGAGAATAGTTGCTAGAGGTAAAGAAGAACAAAGATAAAGGGATAAGACAAGGTACTCTAAGAGAGGAACGAATCTTCGGGAAGGTAGAAACAAGAAACGATGGTTAGGTCGGGTGGGTACCAAACTAGTTTCGAAGGTAAAGCAAAAGAGAGTTCAGAAGAGAAGTAGCATCAAGAAGTAGAAATATGGCGAGGTTGGTCAAGGATGGAAGACACACCCGAAACGATATCGGAAATAGGAGCATTCTTTTTCTCGGGGCAAACATTGATGAAATGACCGGGCTTCTTGCAATAGTAGCATGTTAAAGGTTTATTATAGCATCCAATTCCCGGGTGGAAGGCTTTCCTACACTTGGAAGTACTAGCGAGTTTCCTCAAGGTTGTTGTCCGATGGGGAAGTTTGTGTTGGAATGAGTGTCCTTCTCAATAGTCCGACTACATAATAAATCTCATAAAAGGAATATCAGGGATTTATTATATTATATTTGCCAGTTGATCAACGTAAATCGGTAACGCTTGGCTGACTAGAGTTTGACGTTACTGTCGTACGACGACGGTGATTAACTTATCCCTTTAAGTCACACCTATAGGATGATGCCCAAATGGAAAAATTAATTATTTGTATAAAGATAGAATTTAATTAGTACCTTGTATATATTGACTTCTCTATAGTCAAGTGAATATATTATTTGATGACAAGTTACGAACTCGGGCCAAAGGGATTTATTATTCAACTATATGATAATTAATTAATTAATAGAAGGGATGTAGTAATTAATAGTTAATTACTAATGTGTGTGTGTGTAAATTTTGAGACGGGGGTAATTAGCTAATTATATTTACAAAGAGTTTTAAATTTAGCTAAATGGATATTTATAAGACACATTTTATATTTATAAAATGGTCTAATATTACTTATAGTTAAGTGGACATTGTTTATATATTTATATTATTTAAGTGTTAAATAATTAAATTAATATTTAATTATATAAGATAATTAAATATGAGAATTATAAGTATTTGTGGGATAAATATCGAAAGTCGAAATGGACCCAAAAAGGCACATGGATGCTGCCTAATATGATGGTGATTCTCACCATGTGATTAGGCATATTCCACTAACAAATATATCTTATTTGTTTATTTTATTTGTCTCCTATAAATAGCTCACATGCACACATACTAATTATTGGATTTTTAAGACAAAAAAATTCTCCTAAAATTGCCCCTCTTGGCCGGATAGAAGAAGATAAAAAAAGACCAATTTTTCTCATCTTTTTCATCTTATCACTTGATCAAAAGTTGATCAAATCCTCTTGAAATCATTCACAAATATAATATACATTGTATAATATTATTAGAGTAATAATATTACATATTATATAAGGTATTACTATTATTATCTAGTTAGTAATTCTAATAATCTTTGGGCCAATCTTGGGTGCAACCTAAGGAGATACTATATTTTGAGTATTAGGAGGATCATATATCAACCATTAGGACAAGAACAACAAAAGAAGGAGTCTTTTGTTTTGCTCATTTTATTACCTTATTTACCAGGGTGAGGAATTTCTTCCTTATTTTCATTTTAGTTGCATGCATGTAATTTTAAGACCATTACATAAAATTAACTAGTAATTTTTATGTCATTAGAAGTGTCGAATGAGGGTCTTAAACTAACAAGTGGTATCAGAGCATTGTTATTAACATGCATGTCAGTTTGAGACGGTCTCAACATTTTATAAGATAAAATTGATAAAATGAATATTTTGTTGTTAAAATTAGTTTTATCACGAAATATTATTTTACATATAATAATCTAGTCTTGAATTAAGTTGGGTCGAAATTTTGAATTTTGTTGAAGTTTGTAGCATATTATATCTTATTTTCGTCTTAAAATATGTTAATATGCATTAAATTTTGTTAATTGTTAATAAAATTATGTTGCATGTTAATTTTAAGCATTTTTATTTATATATTATCACTTGAATGTTCTATTTATTAGAAATAGAATTTTAGAAATTAATATGATTAATTTTCATGGTTTATTGATTTTTATTTGATAAAAATTGGTAAATAAGTGATTAATTTGTGAAAAGTGTCAATTAATTTTTATAGTCAAAATTTTTTCATATTTAGCTTCTGTAAATTGTTCCAAGAAGTTTAAAATTTTGTTCCGATTTTTTCCATAATTTTGTTATTTAATTTGGATTTAAATTGTAATTGTTACACAATTATTAATTAATTTATAAAATTGTTATAAATTGATTTTATGAGTTAAATTTTCAATATTTATGTTTTTTTGGTAATGTACGAGAATGTATAAAATTTTAAAATTTAAATTTATCATAAGTGTTATGATTAAATTGTTTTTTATTAGATAAATGTTGTTTTTTTACAAGTTAATTATGCTTTAAAATTGTTATATCCACTTAATAAATTACCAAATAATTAGTGATGACTAATTTTGCTGTTGGACTATATTATATAACTTGGTTTATCTTAAAATAAGTTTTAAGATTGGATTATGAATTTTTAATTGTTAAAAATGTTCAATTCCGCAAAACCGAGCTCTTGGCACTATTGTTGGTAAGTAGGACGATTTGGCATGTCATGTTTATAATGCATATTTATTATTCATGTTGATGAATAAAATTTATTGTATTTAGTTAATATAATTTTACCTTATATGGCCTTAGTTAGAAATTGGTATTTCCTGTAATGAAAGGGAATATCGATTAATTTGTAAATAATGCGATTTCGTATCACCAATTTGTAATTAATTAATAGTTTTAATTTTATTGAAAATAAATGTATAACAGGAAACTATGTAGTTTTATTGTACTAGTTAGTTTGTACAAGTTCTCTTCAATATGGAGTTTCCTCAAGACAGGAGTTTTTCGGAAAGGAGTTCCGAAATCCAAAAGATGGAGGCATTTCATATGAAGAGGTAAGGGACCAAGAAATTAGTTTCCAATTTGTAATAGACTAGTTAATTAGATTAGCTAGGTGGCCATATAAGGATTTTATTTATTTTATTTATTTTACTTGTTTTCATGCTAAATCGTCATAACATGCATTTTTATTTATTTTCGACAATTAATTAAAATTGTCTAGAATTCGATGTTGTAGTTCACTTTAAGGGAATTGATAATAAATTGACAAGATCTCTCACATTTGTTAAAATTGAGATTAGCCTTACCAATTTGTAGCACCTATGAATCCCTTCTTTATTAGGGCGGGTTCGGCTCACCGGGCGTTCCCTTTTTAAGTTGGGTAAGTAGGGTGTAATCGTTATTACACGTAAAAGTTGGTTGGACTCAACGGAATTGCAAGGTTGGTATGTCTGGCATCACTGGGCCCAGCCTTGTATTTCGGGGCTTGGAGATGGATTTACTTGAAATTTGTCGACCGAGAGTTCTAGGAGTAGAATCGGTCAAGGGGTTGACTCACCAAACTTATTTAGATCTCGTATGTCAGGCGTCACTGGGCCGAGATTTATTTAAAGACGGATCTCGGGATCATTTATATAACTTAGGTGAGAGATCATTATATAAATGTTATTTTTTTCATTAAACTCGGTTGAAATTGTTTCTCAAGTTATTTATACGATAAATGTTAATATTTTCTTTATTCCGTTTTGTAGTATATCATCGTGCAATGAGAATTATCGACGATCAATCCACTTGTCCAATTACACAGTCGCGTAGTTCCTTCGGGAGCGTTTCCTTGGAAAATAACATTTATCATAATTGGGAAACAAATCTTCGAAAAGTCATTAGAACAGATGAAACAATGCGAAATTTAGTTGAAACTGATTCTACCAAATCTTATACTTGTGAAACAAACGTTGTTAGATCCTCTTATAAAGAGATTAATGGACAATTTAGTGGGAGTTTTGGAAAAGAAATCTTAGCTTTAAATGTTAAAGATAAGACGAGGTTCAAAATAAAATACCCTGAACATGTGGACGATAAAGTAGCTGAATATATGACGCTAACGAGCTCTTTTTTCTTCCAATGTTTATATGATAAACATAAGTTATGCTAGTACCACGACATAGGTATTTGATACTATTTGTGGTTCACATCTTTGTAATCATTTGCAAGGGTTAGTTAATGTATGATGATTATGTAATACTCCGTATTTATAAGTCTTTGGGTACTCTATCGAGTAGGCCTTACTCTGTCGAGTAAGGGTGAGTTGCGTTTTAAAATAGTTTCTGACCTGTTGGGTACTCGATCGAGTAACGTGGGTACTCGATCGAGTAAGGGGGCACTCGATCGAGTACCTTAGCTACTCGATCGAGTAGCCGGTTTTACGGGGAGTTTTCTCGGGTTTTGTTAATTATGCGATTAAGGTATATAAGCTTTGTCGTCATTATTCTAAATCACTTTTGCAAAAACCTAAATTACTGTTTAAGAGAGAAAGCAAGCAAGTTCTTCATTCTAATCGCATAATTAGCAATCACCGGAGTTTGGAAGGTCAGTTCGCGTCGTTGGTTATACCGTTGAGTTCCTTGCGTCGAGGGTAAGATCTATGTACCCTTTTTATTGTCTTCCCTTTGATTTGGTTAAACCCTAATTTAGAGTTTTGGGGGTTTATGTGTAGTATGTGATTTGGTAGCCTCTATATGTTGTATGATAGGAGGAGGGTTCATAGAGGAAGCTTTTGACTCAAAGAAGAGAGAGACCGTCTGATTGTGTGCTTACCGGTAGGATTTCCTACTCGATTAGTCCCATAATGGGAGGATTGTTAATGTGTTGAGATTGATTGTTTGATATAGTAATTGTATTGTGACAAATTTGTGATTGTGATTGTACACTGTTGATAGATTCTGACGGTTGTTGATATTGTGATTGTGATTGGTTGCCTATGGTTCTCGAGATGCGTTCTCGGCTGAGTGGAGTCACTTGCGGGAGTGGTTTCAGGCCCTAGTTTCGCCCTTCGTGGAACCCGCCACGGAAGGGGATGTGCACATTAATGAACATGGGTTTATCGCTCACTATGTGGAGGGGGATTTGGTGGGTACGGGTCCGCGGTCCCCATCGGGGTGGTCCGTCCAAAGGACGATCGGTGATTGAGATTGTTGGGATTGGTGTGGTCGTGTGTGTGTGTGACGGTTAAGTCAGTCTGCTTTATCGTATTGTTGATATATTGAATTGTGTGATTAGTACCGACCCCGTTTAAATGTTTTAAAACTGTGGTGATCCATTCGGGGTGGTGAGCGATTATTAAGCGGTATGATATGACGCGTATGGGATAGCCGGGATGAGTCATCACGTGGCGCTTAGAAGTCTTTATTTGTGTCGACGGTGTCTTATAGCTTTGATAGTTTTAGCAAGAGACCGTCCGAGAATGTTGTATTTCAGTTTATTAGTTTTGGTTTTGATCATGTAATCACTTAAACTATTTACTTTTAAATATGTTTCTTTATTGTCTTATGTATATCATTGCCTCGGGTAACCGAGATGGTGACATCCTTATACCTGAGTGGTCCTGGTAAGGCACTTGGAGTATGGGGTGTTACAAATGGTATCAGAGCGACGATCCTGAAACCTGTAACCAATGAATCCAATGAACCTAGGGAGTCTAATTAAAATGAACCCGGGGTAAAGGTTGTAGGAGCTAATGCAAAGACTCGGGAGACGTCCTAAAGTCGCGAACTCGCCCTACAATTTTGAACCGGTTACCTTGGGATACGAGTCGGGATCGCTATGTGTTTACCTTGTGTATTGTGTATCTATATAGTAATGTGTGGTATGAACCAGTGGATGTATGATTGTGGAGAATGGGGAATGGGTAGACAAAGATGGTGACGATGTGAATTTGTATATGGTTTGTTGAAAGCATGTTGCATGATAGTTGGTTTACATGTTGGTTGGAATCGTTGGAAAAGTATATGAGAATGATGAATGATATGGTAGAAAAAGAAAGTAGTTCGTATATGGTGATGTGTGATGAATAATGATGTTGCGGGATCGAATGGTTTATAATGAGGCAATCCTAATAACATGTGGTTAGGGGGTGTGATAAGATTTGTTTTCGTAGTTTTGTTTGCGTAAAGCTATATATTAAGTTCGTATAATTGTCTACTATTGTATCATATGCGCTTGTTAGATGAAGTATATGATTGAACTAGATGAATTGATTGGAAAAGATGAAGTGGCAATTTCGTAAGGATATGAATTTCTTGATTATGGAAGTGTTTATGTGATGAAGTGGATTTGTAATGTTGTTGTGTTATAAAAAGTTATGAAAGTTTAAAACATGCGGGTAATACATGATTGAAAGTTGAATGTTATATGAGCATGATAGATGATAATGTTTGGCTTTTGGTAAGTAGTAACATGAAGAATAGAGGTTCAATGATATGTGTTTTGTATAACGAATTGGATGAAAAGCATGATGGCTGTTTATAACGTGGCACTTGATAACACGAAGTAGATTATTTTGTTGATTGTATGAGGAGTCGCGCAGATTTGAATGCGTAGTTGTAATCATAATGTTGAAATAATAATGAATGCATAGTACGTTGGGGTATGTGAGATAACATGCGGGTAGTATTCACGAACCGCATGACTCGATCGAGTGGGTTTGATTCGATCGAGTGGGTACTTGTCGTTATTTTGACCAGAATCGTGTTTTTGGGCACTCGATCGAGTACCTCGGGCACTCGATCGAGTATGGGGTCACTCGATCGAGTAGCCGGCTACTCGGTCGAGTAAGTCGAGATCGAAGGTCTGTTTGGGTTCTGAGTCGGGGCACTCGATCGAGCATGTTGGGCACTCGATCGAGTAGCCTCAACTCGATCGAGTAGGTTCCGGTACTCGATCGAGTGGGTCTGTGGCAGTCATATGGGTGTTTCGGGTCATATGTTTATCTTTTGACATTCGTTGCATATTATGTTTAATTCAAAGGTGTTGTATTACTTCTTTATGCATTGTTTTACGTATGTGTTGGTCCTAAAGCGTAAGTTACCCAATCTTATGATGTAAAGAGTGGCACCTATGATGAGTATGAGTTCGGTGGGGAGAACATGATTTATATGTGTTGTGATAGGTAGAGGAAAAAGAAAAGGAAGATTGGTAAGGCTTAATTGAGGCATATAGCATGTTGTGCGAGACGAGATGAGTGACCTGGTTGTATGTTGAGTAATGAAATGTAAGTGAATATGGGCAAGGGATGATGTGAGTTTATGAAATGTGAGAATTAAAAGATTGGAAGAAAGGATGCGAATGGTAGAAACCGGAGATGTATAACGAACTATGGAGGGAGATGGTTAGGAATGGTGTTGATTAAGAATATATATAATGAAAGGTTGTTTTAGAGGGATTGAGAAGAGTGGTATATAGTGAACTTTGTGGAGACATGTCGCGAGGTGGATTTGTAGACAGTGAGTGAGTTTGGGAAGATTTGGTTTATTAAGAGGTGAAACCACTGTGGGATTTCCTTGGGCAATTAACAGTATGAAAGGAATTTCGATTTTTTTTAGAGATGTACAAAGGAGATGCAATTGTCAAACAGTAAACGTTGATCCTATGGATGGATTAGTGGCAAGGGTGATTAATGGCATAATAAGAGAATATTTTATGGTAAGAAAGAGTGAGATGATATCGATATGAAATAATGAGATATGGGTGTTGGAGCAATGAGAAAGTAACCGGAACACTAAAGAGTTAGGTATTAGGGATAAGGAGTTGAATGGTTAATTGATTTTGTCGAGTGTAAAAGAAAAGAATGAGGGGAGTAAAACTAGGAAAATGTTGAATTTGAGTTATGTGACATAAAAGTAAGGAATCGTCGAGATGTATGATACTATCAAGAGTAAGTAAGTTAATGATTATACAGAAATTTCAGGACAACATGATTAATCATGAGTTTCGAGGAATTAAGGGAGTAAGAAGTTAGTAGAATATCTGCAGGATATGAGATTTTGGTGGAGAGTTAGGTGATGATACAATTAAGAATAGTATTGGGAATAATGTTGAGGTAATTTTGGTTGATGGATTTGATGCACGTTATTGGGGATGATAACCAAAGATAGGGAAGAAACGGTGATGTTTAGAGATGAGTGTAAGAAGTTGATGTACGAACGGTAGTTGTGTGGAGGTGTTGTCGCTAGTGGTTAAGGTTAATGATAAATAGGAAAGATGGCAATTCTAAAGAGGCTGATTTTGTAGAGATGGAATTAATATGTATGGTTGTAAGGAAGTATAAGACATAGTCTTAGGAGGCGGTTTCTCATAGTGAGTGTTAGCTGTATAGTTAAGTATGGCAGAAGGTGCTGGTTATGCGAATGGAAGAAGGTGATGAGGGGCATGCGAGTTAAGCTCGGGCGACAGGTAACCTTTGTTGAGTGGTAACTTACGTGATCAGGATTGACTGGTTGGATGTGATTATGGGTCTATGTTATATATAAATGTTGGTGTGAGGTTCTGACCTCACAAGAAGTGGTATGATATGATAATTATAAAGTTGTTATCTGAATGTTTTGTAATACATGTGGGATACGAGAACGTAATGGAATGATGTTTAAAAAGGTAATAATTTGACTGATTTGGCATGACTAGTTATGCTTGTTTGTATTCATGATACATGTCAATCTGTGATATGGTAAGGGGATGATATTCACGAGGTTATTATCTGTTTAATTCATAAAATATGTTGTGTTATGATTTAGTAAAGTGGAATTGAGTAAGTTTTTCTTGTCCGAAAAGTTATTCTCGAGTCGGTGTTTATGGGAGTTGTATGCAATTGTGATGTCTATCGATGTGGTTGTTGTGCCTCGGGTGGTGATCCGGGCACGATATTTAGTGTTGTGATGCGGGTATTTTCGCATCATGCGTGTGGTCATTGGTGTCGGTGTTGTGATGCCGTCACCGGTTGTGGTGGAGTAGGCGGGATGATTATGATACGAGTTTTCGAAAGTACATACCAGTTATACATAAATTGTTGTTTTAATTGTTGTTGTTTCCTATGAGTTTCATTTGGACAGATAGACAGTTGTTTTTTGTTTATTGATATTTCTTACCTAAGTTAAGTTTTGGTATGAGGGTAGAGTATGATATGAAAGAGAGTCGTATATGTTTTCGTTGTTGTCATGGTATAGTGACATTCTGTTAATGGGACACGGTTGTGAGAGGTTGTTACAATAATTATGATCTTGTTCTAGTTAAGGTTTTAGTAGACATGGTAATGGCAAGTGAGTCGTAGAACATGTGTGGTAATGACCCGAAAGATACAGGTGGTTCATAATCCTTTGTTGAAGACAGTGAGTGTAGGGTGTTGGGAATTAGTGTCATGTTAAGTTTGTTATGAGTTTTGCGGTAATAAAGAAAAGAACTTGAGGATCTAGTGTGAGTGTACATAACGAGTGTAGATCGCGAGTTATGCTTTTGGGGAGATAGGTGCTTTACATAGAGAGGTATGTTGTCTTACAGTAATAATGGAGAGTTAGTATGGTGATTTTGCTACGAGCCTTATGGTATAGGTTAAGGGGGTGCAGAGTGATTTGAAGTATGAGAACTGTTGAAGTAAGAGAGCCTTGAGAAATAGGAGTGGTTATGGAAATGAGGTTATAGGCGGTTATCTTTGACATGTGGTGGTGATGAGGATAATGAGGTAATATAGCTAAGGATTTAGTATTAGTGAGTTACGAGGACGTAACATTTGTCTTAAGAGGAGTAGGATGCAATAAAAGAGAGTTTCATGGTGGTGCATGCGGTAATATAATTGGAAGTAGAGTGTTAGCGTAGCGAAAAGGAGGGATTTACTTTGTGGAGGATACTTATAAAAGGCCATGGCCGTGCTTGTAGTAGTGTGATGCTTCAGAGTGTGGGAATATTTTATATAGTGTTGACAGTTGAAGGATGATGTTAGGAGTCTGAGTAAACTTCGAGGACGAAGTTCCTTTTAAGGGAGGTAGAATGTAACATTCCGTTTGATGTCTATGAGTGTCTTGGTATTGGATTTGACAGTTGATGATATTATGGAGCTATCAGCATTAGAGGATGGTAGTTGGTTATGCATGGAGTTGGTGTCGTGAGAGATATATATGTGGTAGATACGATATAGTGAGTCATGTTGTGGAAGTAAACATAGTTGGTGGAGTGGGTGTCAAGAGTTCATGTTCTATGTTCGGTCGAGTTCTTGAGTCTTTAGCTAAGTTGTTGTGTCTTGGTCGAGTCAGTATGGTTGTTTTTAGGTATGGGTTGAACTTCGGGGACGAAGTTCTTTTTAAGGAGGGAAGACTGTAATACTCCGTATTTATAAGTCTTTGGGTACCTTATCGAGTAGGCCTTACTCTGTCGAGTAAGGGTGAGTTGCGTTTAAAATAGTTTCGACTGTTTGGGTACTCGATCGAGTAACGTGGGTACTCGATCGAGTAAGGGGGCACTCGATCGAGTACCTTAGTTACTCGATCGAGTAGCCGGTTTTACGGGGAGTTTTCTCGGGTTTTGTTAATTATGCGATTAAGGTATATAAGCTTTGTCGTCATTATTCTAAATCACTTTTGCTAAAACCTAAATTACTGTTTAAGAGAGAAAGCAAGCAAGTTCTTCATTCTAATCGCATAATTAGCAATCCCCGGAGTTTGGAAGGCCAGTTCGCGTCGTTGGTTATACCGTTGAGTTCCTTGCGTCGAGGGTAAGATCTATGTACCCTTTTTGTTGTCTTTCCTTTGATTTGGTTAAACCCTAATTTAGAGTTTTGGGGGTTTATGTGTAGTATGTGATTTGGTAGCCTCTATATGTTGTATGATAGGAGGACGGTTCATAGAGGAAGCTTTTGACTCAGCAGTAGAGACCGTCTGATTGTGTGCTTACCAGGTAGGATTTCCTACTCAGTATTAGTCCCATAATGGGATGATTGTTAATGTGTTGAGATTGATTGTTTGATATAGTAATTGTATTGTGACGGCTGTGATTGTGATTGTACATTGTTGATAGATTCAGACGGTTGTTGATATTGTGATTGTGATTGGTTGCCTATGGTTCTCGAGATGCGTTCTCGGCTGAGTGGAGTCACTTGCGGGAGTGGCTTCACGCCCTAGTATCGCCCTTCGTGGAACCCGCCACGGAAGGGGATGTGCACATTAATGAACATGGGTTTTTCGCTCACTATGTGGAGCGGGGATTTGGTGGGTACGGCTGCGGTCCCCCACTGGCAGGGCTGGTCTAGTGGACAGTCGGTGATTGAGATTGTTGGGATTGGTGTGGTTGTGTGTGTGTGTGACGGTTAAGCTGTCTGTTTATCTTATTGTTGATATATTGAATTGTGTGATTAGTACTGACCCCGTTTAAATGTTTTAAAAACTTTGGTGATCCATTCGGGGGTGGTGAGCAGTTATTGAGCAGGTATGATATGACGCGTATGGGATAGCTGGGATGAGTCATCACGTGGCAGTTAGAAGTCTTCCGCTGTGTCAGACGGTGTCTTATAGCTTTGATAGTTTTAGCAGTAGACCGTCTGAGAATGTTATATTTCAGTTTATTAGTTTTGGTTTTGATCATGTAATCACTTAAACTATTTACTTTTAAATATGTTTCTTTATTGTCTTATGTATATCATTGCCTCGGGTAACCGAGATGGTGACATCCTTATACCTGAGTGGTCGTGGTAAGGCACTTGGAGTATGGGGGTGTTACAGATTAGCTAAAGGTGATATTGACCTACGTATGGGAAACGGAACTAGAGTAGCTGTCGTTTCTCTAGGAACATATGTAATCAAATTAAGATCAGGCCAAGAGTTGTACTTAGGTAATTGTTATTATGTACCAACTCTAAGCAAGAATATAATTTCCATTTCGGTGTTAGACACAGAAGGTTTCACATTTGTGATTAAAAACAATTGTCTCACTTTTTCATATGATGATTTGGTTTATCGTCAAGCCATAGCAATTGGAGGAATATATATTCTTGATCTAACTAAAGATGTTTATTATATAGACAATAAAAGGATCAAAACAGGAGATTATTGTTAGAAATCTATATCTCATTATACAACATATTCTTATATGTTACAATTTAATTTAGTCATAAAATTAATTTAGATCTTATGCATGCAACCATAAATAAATATAGAGAAGAAATCGTCATCCTTACATTGAGATTTCGGATATATGGGCACAAATGAGTTCTCCTACTCACTTGTTCTTGAGCTTCCTAATAATGGATGAACTAGGATTCAAGTTTAGAATCCCTCCCAAGGAATTATACCCAAGATAACCTCTTAAAAATTAATATTATTAATACTAGAACAATAATAATTTAACAAAAATTGAAACAAAACTTTTACTTTGTCCTCTTGAAATTTCGGTCAACAAGAGGGGAGGAATATTGGAGTAATTTATCTCTCTAAAATTCTTTTGTTTTTAGATGTGCAAGAATGAATAATACACTAGTTTTGCATGTAGTGTATATTAGGTAAATTATAGAGCAAAAGACCCTTGGCCTTGCACTAGGAAAACCGGGTAGGGGGGATGGTATTAGCCAATGCATGATCAAGATGCTCTTTACAAAAACAACTAGGTTTGCATGGCTATCTATTAGGTTAATGATTATGTTTTCCACTTAAAATAATCCACACAATATTTAGCCTAATACACCCTTCATTTCGGTCCATTTAAGATATGGATTCCATTTTATCTTTGTCAATTTATCAATTTGTCACATGTCACAAGTCATGTAAAATTGTCATGCATTTTTAACATATTAAAAATCAACGTATAAAAATACGTCATGTACAAAATCGACTTAGTAATTCATAATTACTTGTACCAAAATGATTTACCAATTATAAATCACAAAATCTTGTATTTAGAATAAATTATTCATTCAGTTTTAATTGTTTTCGTAAACAATAATTTCATCAAAGTAATAAAACAATTCGATTACTTAGACCGTATCTTATTTAATCAAATTACAATGAGATACGTAAATATTACTTCCAAAATCGTCCGTCAATTTTAAGTAATTTAATTAACTCGTATCGTCATACGATCAATTAAATAATCAATTAAGAGTGTTACCCTTTAGGTATGACCTAAGGGGATCAATCGATCACCACCGTCCGCACGACAAGAATGTCAAACTCTAGTCAACCAATCATTACCGATATGTGTGGACCAATTGACAGTAAAATATTACTTCCCACATGTATTCTTAAATGAGACTTCAACATGTGATCATCATGATCGGCAGCCAGTGATCGCATTATTTTCGGAGGACACATATTCCAACAATCTCCCACTTGTCCTCGACAAGTGTGCGTCACCAATTCTCTTGTCCTATTACTATCTCCCACTCAATGCAAGGTGTCTTTCAGGTCGTACTTGCAAGTGATCATATCGAGAGTGGTTTCCTCGATATGGAGAATAACTGATTGACCGGATTTATCTACCATAGATATCTTCCGAGCGTGGCCACGCATTTCCAGTTCATTACTCCTTGAGTGGCCCTGAGATATTGTTATAACCCTGACAAGGGGTGGACAATTCGTATCGCACTCATTCCCTTTGACTAGCCACAGCCATCATAACCCAAAATATGCCCATTTGACCCCATTTACGAAGGTCGTAGTAACACAAATCAAAGTTATTCTGAAACTGTGCCATCTTAGGGGAACAGTCTTTAGTCAAAATAATCGACTCATTAGAATACTATAGTAGCTCTCGCCACGACCAGGCTATATAAATTTCCCAGAACTCTATAAGTGGTCATAAGGCCCGACGAAGTGTTCCTAACAGTCTGCCTATGTGATCGACTAGTCATCACACATGACTCTATGGCACTTGAACTTGCCATCAATCGCATCACACTCTAGTCACTTCGAGACGTCACCTCATGTAAGTAACTATGGGCGAATACAATGTTAATCCGTGTTCACTTTAACGGGGTTCAATTGTCTCTACAACCCGTTTGGATGTAACAAAGTATAAGGTGAGTTAATAATAACTCAAACGACGAATGTCGACATCACATTTGGGTAGTCAATACCATATTACAACCTTGTGATGTATATCGTAAGTGTGTAAACACTAGTCGAGTGCAATAGAAGTTTAACATACCATGTGTCTATGTGTTCAAACTTCTTGTAATGAATTTCCTTTATATTCATGTTATCTCTCATAGCATGAACCTTACCAAGTACACATATAGGTTCCCAACCTTGGTTTGGGTTCTTTATCTTGAAAGAACTTTCTTGTTGTTTATCACATAACCAACGAATTTGTGGTGGATGATATAACTTGCACTGGTCAAGTGTTCTACCAACTCACAATGCACTAGGTATATGTTTTGTAGGGTCTTGCAACAATTGTCAAGATGATTAGCCTAGCACTTCACATAAGTCCTAGTATATTAGAAAATATTAGTTTTGAGTAACTTCTTACTTTAACTAAGTATCTTTCCAAACTTCTTATTTCTCCTTTTAGCTTTAATAGCTTAGGATTTTCATAAATCCTTACGTGTGTTAGAACTTCAATATGTGCAACCTCTTGTCACATAACAGAGTGTTCTGTCAAACACAAGAATAGCTCATTAGTTCTCCTTGAGAATTCATGACGATTCTTCTATGGCTTGCCAACGACTCATCATGCTTTTAAGCATATGGTTCATTATTGGACATGTGCATGATTATTCTAATGGCGGAAATATTAGTAATCTATAATCATGTGATCAACCATTCTTAGGTTCAATGAATGACCATGACTGCTAATGGCAATTCCATTTTCATTGACATGAATAACCTACGTTTCTCGTTGACTCGATGTGTATATCTTAATACTATCAAACATCTCATGATGTGATTGGATTCATCATAGTCCATTTTCATCCAGAATTGAAAACTCAAATACTTCTTTGTGAAAGAGAGTATTAGCTCGTCATTCTCAATGAGTAATGAGTTATAAATTTTTACAAGATGATTGCTCCCACTAAATTCCATGTCTTCACATGATAAATTCAAACTCCCACTTAATTCCACATGTTTCGCAATTGACTACTCAATCGAAACATTTCAAGAATTGAAATATATTTTGCTTTGCCAAGGTATTAAGATAAAACCAAATGTTCCCAACATATCTTTTCAAAATACCTATTTAGAAAAGGTTTCAATCTTAAACTTATGGAAATAGATTTTTTTAATCTCTAACTCATTCATTTTATAATGATGCGTAACAATGTCATTATTTAAATGTGAATTTCATTTAATATACGTCCTTCTCAAAATACCCTTTTCCGAAATGAGGTTTAACCATTTCATTTTCATAATGAGGTTAAGTAATGACACTAGCGTGGTTAACACTTAACTTAGCTCTTGTGGATATCGGCATATCATTCTTTGCAACTTTTAGTCATAAATCTCATATATTTTCGAGGATGCAACTTTGTTTCATTTAGGCTCTTAAATAAATATCAATATTGAAACTAGTGGTCAAAAGTCGTTCATAAACTAGCCAAATCTCTTGTTAAGACTTTACTTTAGTCATTCTTCTTCCAAAAATTTCTTTTGGTCTACTCGTGTAGTTATCTTGAGAACATATTCTTTTGATTATTTCACTTGGTCTCTTTTGGCATGTAGATCTCATCTATTCGAGACCATAGATCTCATCTATTCGTCTACACTATCTATTCATCTATACAAATCATTCTTTCTTGCGTAGATCTCATTTACTCAAGTATACAAATTTGCTTTGTGTTCTTTGTGTCTTCATTTTTCTCCCACTCTATCTTTAGAATAAATACACTAGAGATTCAAAGATAGCTGATAGGACACAAATAATGATTTTGAAGTATAAGGAGGACTATCTCATAGGTTGACTAATTGTTTTAGATTTGATAAGTGTACTTGGTGATTGACATTCCTTTAAGAGAGTTCATCAACTCAACATCACTTTATAATTGATCATGCACAAGCCTTAAGTTTGTGGACATATAATGAATCCCATCATTATAGTTGTTTATTAGATCACTTTAAGTGGATGATCATATGTTTCTATGTGCAAGCATATAAAGACGAATTTTTAGAACATAGAAAATACGATAAAACGGGTGACTTGGGTTGCAAACCAAGCCACCATAATCCAAAATACAACAATTGTTTAGAAAGGATCAACCATTTCCATGTCGAACACGGAAATCAAAATAGTTCTAAAAATCGATAACATTAAAATAAAGACAATAATAAAAGCCAAGCTTTATCGGTAGCTACTCCTAGCTCCTTCATGATTTCTCAAGCTTGCTTTTCTTTTCCCTTGTCCTTGCTTGGTGGAGGCCCTATTTACAATAAAAAGGGGACACATTATCACAACTTTGTATCACAATACCATAGTTGAATTAGAAACATAAAAGAAAGGATAGTCATTTACCTACTGGAGTGATCTTTCCAGCTTTGATGTCACCAAGATACTTGGAACAATTTATTTTCCAATGTCCAACACCATTACAATAATGGCATTTATCAAGAGGACCCTTCGTGGTCTTGGACGTGCGAGCTTCAAAAGTCTTAGCCTTGGTGAAAGTGGGAGCTTACTTCTTACCCTTCTTCCCATTCTTCTTGAACTTCCCCTTACTCTTGGTGCTTATGTTAAGCACATCCTTAGTTGGGTTAACATTTAACCCCATGTCTCTTTCGGCTTGCACAAGTAACTTGTGCAACTCTTCAAGAAACACGTCCTTGTCTTGCATGTTAAAATTCACCCGGAGTTGAACATACGCTTTGACTTTGGATAAGGAGTGTAGAATCCTATCTACAATGAGCTCTTTGGGGATTTCAACTTTTTGAATCTTCAAAGTCTCGACTAGCTCTATCAATTTGAGCACGTGAGGGCTAACCTTTTGGCCCTCCTTAAAGTCGAGATCAAAGAATGCCGCGGCCGCCTCATATTGGATGATCCTCGGAGTTTGTGAAAACATTGTCACAAGCTTGGGATAGATGTCATTAGCGGTGCTCATTTTAAAGGCTCTCCTTTGGAGATCCGCCTCCATCGCAAAAATCAACACATTTTTTATTGCAGCGGACTCCTTGTGGTAAGCCTCATATGCTTCACTAGTGGCGGCACTCGACCTAGCATTAGGTTCAGGTGGAGAGGCCTCGGTGAGGTAACGAAGCTTGTCGTCATCTTGGGCGGCTAATTTGAGTTGGGCATCCCAATTGGAGAAATTTGACCCATTCTTTTCAAGTTTACAACGATCCATGAAGGATCGGAGCCATGAAGCATTAGTGAGAGGTGTGGCGTTGGTGTTTGGAGCGGCCATTTGTTATGAGAAATAAAAGTGGTCTACAAAACGAAGATAGAAGGAATAAAACATTTGTCGTTTTCAAAGATAATAAAAACACTCGTTAAAAATTTAATTTAAACAAGTTTTATTGCATTTATCTAGTGATCTCTACCCAACTTGATAAATGATTCCAAGACCCAAATTCATATCAACTTAGGGCACGGTGTGCCGAAATACCCTTTATTAACATAACTTGGTGGATTAACCTTTTTATCGATTCTACTTTTAGAACTCTTGGTCGATAAAATTACATTAATATTTATCTCTAGCCCGAAACACATCCGGAAATCGTCGTGAATACATTCGTTGAGTTCAACCCAAATTTCGAATAAATGTGTCCATTATCCAAATTTATATTAACTTAGGGCACGGTGTGCCGAAATACCCTTTATTAACATAAATTCGATGGATAGACATTTATCACCCACTTCCCCTACGTAACAAGGTTTGTACCCCGGTGTGGCCGAGTGCACTCCCTCACGAAATAGGTTTTCATGGTTTCTACTTTTTGGTAAGGCTATGTCTCAATTGTTTATTTTTAGCGAGAGGTCATGTTAATTTATTATCTATCACGTTTTAAGTGAACTAAAGCGGTGAACTACGATAATTTTAATTGGCACGGTCGATATACTCGATATAATGATAATGCATGTTTTAGTTATGGCGATTTAGCGATGCATGTGACATATAAATAAAATGCAAAGCATAAAAAAAATCCTAGTATGGCCTTCCTAAAATAGTAATTCTAATAAACTATTACAAATTTGGAAACCAACTCCATTGGTCCCTTGAACTTCGGTTTTGGCACGCATCTCGTGGTAACACCGTCTTAATGGATCGCCTTCTTGAAAGGCACCGTCTTCAAGGATCTCCGTAATAAATAAATTACATAACAAATTACATAATTTCCTATTATACATTTGTAATTAAAATAAAAATAAATCTACTAAATTACAAAACGGTGATACGAGATCACAATAAATTACAACCGAATCGATATTCCCATACATTTCGAGTAATATCAATTAAAAACTAAGGCCATACTAAGTAAAATTACATAATTCAAAAATTACATAAAATAAAATTATGACAATCATAAATAAAATGCAGCATTATAATATGTATGAACATGCCCAATTTTATGCTAAATTTCCTTTAAGGAGCCAATATCGTATATTAATCGGTTTTTACGTATTTGCGTAATTCAACCTTTTAAAATCACAATAAATTACATAAAATCATATTTATGTACTAGTTAATTACCCCAACCATCTTAGGACTCAAAATTAGTCTCCACTAACATATTTGATAATAATTAACTTATATTTCTTAAAATTGTTCATAAATGGACTCAAAATTACAATATAAAGCCATAAACTTCAAATAAATCATAAAAATTTCAAATAAATTTGAAATTTGAAATTTTAAACTCATGAACATTCTGGAAAAATACCATAACACTCATATTGTTCAAAAACATAGGTTAAAAATTTCGAAAATTATCGAGAAAAACAATGTTGCGGTTTATCGGATTTATCAAATATTATCATAAAAAATGAGAAAAATTATTTTAATTTACTTTTCACTTTTAGATCTGAAATAGGTGATAAAATGCAACATGTGACGTTTTTTCTTAGTCATTAAGTATGTTTTAGCAATTTTTACTAATTAAAGTCACTATTTATGTGATTTTTCATCGAAAATTCATAAATCATTGATAAATACTTAATTATAGCCAATTATTTTACACACATCTTTTAAAATTTCATGTGACAACATACTAAATTTCTATCACCAGATTCGAAATATAACTCATATTAACCTATATTTCCATTTAAATTCGATTTTATCTTGAAAAATCCATATTTCGAGCATAAGAACTCATAAAATTATGAAAAATTACAGGTCATCAAAATATAATATATGTGAAAACATATCCAAAAACCACAGGAAAAATCAAAGTGTAGCTAATTTTAGTCCAAAAATCACATTTTTATCATAAAATCACATTTTAATGCCATTATTATACAAAATGCACAATAAAAACCCATAAATTAACCAAAAAATCCTAAATACATTTTAGGACCATAAACGTTAATATGCATAATTAATTTCGTGATATATCATAATAAACACAAATTTATAAGTTTTATTTGTTAATCGTATAACTCGGAAAAACTATAACCGATTTGCATGCAAACAACCTAAGGCTCTGATACCACTTGTTATAAATCTATATCTCATTATACAATATATTCATATATGTTACAATTTAATTTAGTCATAAAATTAATTTAGATCTTATGCATGCAAACATAAATAAATATAGAGAAGAAATCGTCATCCTTACATTAAGATTTCGGATATATGGGCACAAATGAGTTCTCCTGCTCACTTGTTCTTGAGCTTCCTAATAATGGATGAACAAGGATTCAAGTTTAGAATCCCTCCCAAGGAAATATACCCAAGATAACCTCTTAAAAATTAATATTATTAATACTAGAACAATATTAATTTAACTAAAATTGACCCAAAATTATTGTTTTGTCCTCTTGAAATTTCGGTCAAGAGGGGAGAAATATTGGAGTAATTTATCTCTCTAAAATTCTTTTGTTTTTAGATGTGCAAGAATGAATAATACACTAGTTTTACATGTAGTGTATATTAGGTAAATTATAGAGGAAAAGACCCTTGGCCTTGCACTAGGAAAACCGGGTAGGGGTGGAGGGAGGGGGGGGGGGGGGGAGATATTAGCCAATGCATGATCAAGATTCTCTTTACAAAAACAACTAGGTTTGCATGGCTATCTATTAGGTTAATGATTATGTTTTCCACTTAAAATAATCAACACAATATTTAGCCTAATACACCCTTCATTTTGGTCCATTTAAGATAAAATGGATTCCATTTTATCTTTGTCAATTTATCAATTTGTCACATGTCACAAGTCATGTAAAATTGTCATGCATTTTTAACATATTAAAAATCAACGTATAAAAATACGTCATGTACAAAATCGACTTAGTAATTCATAATTACTTGTACCAAAACGATTTACCAATTATAAATCACAAAATCTTGTATTTATAATAAATTATTCATTCAGTTTTAATTGTTTTCGTAAACAATAATTTTATCAAAGTAATAAAACAATTCGATTACTTAGACCGTATCTTATTTAATCAAATTACAATGAGATACGTAAATATTACTTCCAAAATCGTCCGTCAATTTTAAGTAATTTAATTAACTCGTATCGTCATACGATCAATTAAATAATCAATTAAGAGTGTTACCCTTTAGGTATGACCTAAGGGGATCAACTGATCACCACCGTCCGCACGACGGTAATGTCAAACTCTAGTCACCAATCATTACCGATATGTGTGGACCATTGATTGTAAATATTACTTCCCACATATATTCTTAAAATGAGATTTAAACATGTGATCATCATGATCGACGATTGTGATCGCATTATTGTCGGAGGACACATATTCCAACAATCTCCCACTTGTCCTCGACAAGTGTGCGTCACCAATTCTCTTGTCCTATTACTATCTCCCACTCAATGCAAGGTGTCTTTCAGGTCGTACTTGCAATTGATCATATCGAGAGTGGTTTCCTCGATATGGAGAATAACTGATTGACCGGATTTATCTACCATAGATATCATCCGAGCGTGGCCACGCATTTCCAGTTCATTACTCCTTGAGTGGCCCTGAGATATTGTTATAACCCTGACAAGGGGTGGACAATTCGTATCGCACTCATTCCCTTCGACTAGCCACAGCCATCATAACCCAAAATATGCCCATTTGACCCCATTTACGAAGGTCGTAGTAACACAAATCAAAGTTATTCTGAAACTGTGCCATCTTAGGGGAACAGTCTTTAGTCAAAATAATCGACTCATTAGAATACTATAGTAGCTCTCGCCACAACCAGGCTATATAAATTTCCCAGAACTCTATAAGTGGTCATAAGGCCCGACAAAGTGTTCCTAACAGTCTGCCTATGTGATCGACTAGTCATCACACATGACTCTATGGCACTTGAACTTGCCATCAATCGCATCACACTCTAGTCACTTCGAGACGTCACCTCATGTAAGTAACTATGGGCGAATACAATGTTAATCCGTGTTCACTTTAACGGGGTTCAATTGTCTCTACAACCCGTTTGGATGTAACAAAGTATAAGGTGAGTTAATAATAACTCAAACGATTAATGTCGACATCACATTCGGGTAGTCAATACCATATTACAACCTTGTGATGTATATCGTAAGTGTGTAAACACTAGTCGAGTGCAATAGAAGTTTAACATACCATGTGTCTATGTGTTCAAACTTCTTGTAATGAATTTCCTTTATATTCATGTTATCTCTCATAGCATAAACCTTACCAAGTACACATATAGGTTCCCAACCTTGGTTTGGGTTCTTTATCTTGAAAGAACTTTCTTGTTGTTTATCACATAACCAACGAATTTGTGGTGGATGATATAACTTGCACTGGTCAAGTGTTCTACCAACTCACAATGCACTAGGTATACGTTTTGTAGGGTCTTGCAACAATTGTCAAGATGATTAGCCTAGCACTTCACATAAGTCCTAGTATACTAGAAAATATTAGTTTTGAGTAACTTCTTACTTTAACTAAGTATCTTTCCAAACTTCTTATTTCTCCTTTTAGCTTGAATAGCTTAGGATTTTCATAAATCCTTACGTGTGTTCAAACTTCAATATGTGCAACCTCTTGTCACATAACAGAGTGTTCTGTCAAACACAAGAATAGCTCATTAGTTCTCCTTGAGAATTCATGACGATTCTTCTATGGCTTGCCAACGACTCATCATGCTTTTAAGCATATGGTTCATTATTGGACATGTGCATGATTATTCTAATGGCGGAAACATTAGTAATCTATAATCATGTGATCAACCATTCTTAGGTTCAATGAATGACCATGACTGCTAATGGCAATTCCATTTTCATTGACATGAATAACCTACGTTTCTCGTTGACTCGATGTGTATATCTTAATACTATCAAACATCTCATGATGTGATTGGATTCATCATAGTCCATTTTCATCCAGAATTGAAAACTCAAATACTTCTTTGTGAAAGAAAGTATTAGCTCATCATTCTCAATGAGTAATGAGTTATAAATTTTTACAAGATGATTGCTCCCACTAAATTCCATGTCTTCACATGATAAATTCAAACTCCCACTTAATTCCACATGTTTCGCAATTGACTACTCAATCGAAACATTTCAAGAATTGAAATATATTTTGCTTTGCCAAGGTATTAAGATAAAACCAAATGTTCCCAACATATCTTTTCAAAATACCTATTTAGAAAAGGTTTCAATCTTAAACTTATGGAAATAGATTTTTTTAATCTCTAACTCATTCATTTTATAATGATGCGTAGCAATGTCATTATTTAAATGTGAATTTCATTTAATATACGTCCTTCTCAAAAAACCCTTTTCCGGAAGGAGGTTTAACCATTTCATTTTCATAATGAGGTTAAGTAATGACACTAGCGTGGTTAACACTTAACTTAGCTCTTGTGGATATAGGCATATCATTCTTTGCAAATTTTAGTCATAAATCTCATATATTTTCGAGGATGCAACTTTGTTTCATTTAGGCTCTTAAGTAAATATCAATATTGAAACTAGTGGTCAAAAGTCGTTCATAAACTAGCCAAATCTCTTGTTAAGACTTTACTTTAGTCATTCTTCTTCCAAAAATTTCTTTTGGTCTACTCGTGTAGTTATCTTGAGAACATATTCTTTTGATTATTTCACTTGGTCTCTTTTGTCATGTAGATCTCATCTATTCGAGACCATAGATCTCATCTATTCGTCTACACTATCTATTCATCTATACAAATCATTCTTTCTTGCGTAGATCTCATTTACTCAAGTATACAAATTTGCTTTGTGTTCTTTGTGTCTTCATTTTTCTCCCACTCTATCTTTAGAATAAATACACTAGAGATTCAAAGATAGCTGATGAGACACAAATAATGATTTTGAAGTATAAGGAGGACTATCTCATAGGTTGACTAATTGTTTTAGATTTGATAAGTGTACTTGGTGATTGACATTCCTTTAAGAGAGTTCATCAACTCAACATCACTTTATAATTGATCATGCACAAGCCTTAAGTTTGTGGACATATAATGAATCCCATCATTATAGTTGTTTATTAGATCACTTTAAGTGGATGATCATATGTTTCTATGTGCAAGCATATAAAGACGAATTTTTAGAACATAGAAAATACGATAAAACGGGTGACTTGGGTTGCAAACCAAGCCACCATAATCCAAAATACAACAATTGTTTAGAAAGGATCAACCATTTCCATGTTGAACACGGAAATCAAAATAGTTCTAAAAATCGATAACATTAAAATAAAGACAATAATAAAAGCCAAGCTTTATCGGTAGCTACTCCTAGCTCCTTCATGATTTCTCAAGCTTGCTTTTCTTTTCCCTTGTCCTTGCTTGGTGGAGGCCATATTTACAATAAAAAGGGGATACATTATCACAACTTTGTATCACAATACCATAGTTGAAATAGAAACATAAAAGGAAGGATAGTCATTTACCTACTGGAGTGATCTTTCCAGCTTTGATGTCACCAAGATACTTGGAACAATTTATTTTCCAATGTCCAACACCATTACAATAATGGCATTTATCAAGAGGACCCTTCGTGGTCTTGGACGTGCGAGCTTCAAAAGTCTTAGCCTTGGTGAAAGTGGGAGCTTACTTCTTACCCTTCTTCCCATTCTTCTTGAACTTCCCCTTACTCTTGGTGCTTATGTTAAGCACATCCTTAGTTGGGTTAACATTTAACCCCATGTCTCTTTCGGCTTGCACAAGTAACTTGTGCAACTCTTCAAGAAACACGTCCTTGTCTTGCATGTTAAAATTCACCCGGAGTTGAACATACGCTTTGACTTTGGATAAGGAGTGTAGAATCCTATCTACAATGAGCTCTTTGGGGATTTCAACTTTTTGAATCTTCAAAGTCTCGACTAGCTCCATCAATTTGAGCACGTGAGGGCTAACCTTTTGGCCCTCCTTAAAGTCGAGATCAAAGAATGCCGCGGCCGCCTCATATTGGATGATCCTCGGAGTTTGTAAAAACATTGTCACAAGCTTGGGATAGATGTCATTAGCGGTGCTCATTTTAAAGGCTCTCCTTTGGAGATCCGCCTCCATCGCAAAAATCAACACATTTTTTATTGCAGCGGACTCCTTGTGGTAAGCCTCATATGCTTCACTAGTGGCGGCACTCGACCTAGCATTAGGTTCAGGTGGAGAGGCCTCGGTGAGGTAACGAAGCTTGTCGTCATCTTGGGCGGCTAATTTGAGTTGGGCATCCCAATTGGAGAAATTTGACCCATTCTTTTCAAGTTTACAACGATCCATGAAGGATCGGAGCCATGAAGCATTAGTGAGAGGTGTGGCGTTGGTGTTTGGAGCGGCCATTTGTTATGAGAAATAAAAGTGGTCTACAAAACGAAGATAGAAGGAATAAAACATTTGTCGTTTTCAAAGATAATAAAAACACTCGTTAAAAATTTAATTTAAACAAGTTTTATTGCATTTATCTAGTGATCTCTACCCAACTTGATAAATGATTCCAAGACCCAAATTCATATCAACTTAGGGCACGGTGTGCCTAAATACCCTTTATTAACATAACTCGGTGGATTAACTCTTTTATCGATTCTACTTTTAGAACTCTTGGTCGATAAAATTACATTAATATTTATCTCTAGCCCGAAACACATCCGGAAATCGTCGTGAATACATTCGTTGAGTTCAACCCAAATTTCGAATAAATGTGTCCATTATCCAAATTTATATTAACTTAGGGCACGGTGTGCCGAAATACCCTTTATTAACATAAATTCGATGGATAGACATTTATCACCCACTTCCCCTACGTAACAAGGTTTGTACCCCGGTGTGGCCGAGTGCACTCCCTCACGAAATAGGTTTTCATGGTTTCTACTTTTTGGTAAGGCTATGTCTCAATTGTTTATTTTTAGCAAGAGGTCATGTCAATTTATTATCTATCACGTTTTAAGTGAACTAAAGCGGTGAACTACGATAATTTTAATTGGCACGGTCGATATACTCGATATAATGATAATGCATGTTTTAGTTATGGCGATTTAGCGATGCATATGACATATAAATAAAATGCAAAGCATAAAAAAAATCCTAGTATGGCCTTCCTAAAATAGTAAATCTAATAAACTATTACAAATTTGGAAACCAACTCCATTGGTCCCTTGAACTTCGGTTTTGGCACGCATCTCGTGGTAACACCGTCTTAATGGATCGCCTTCTTGAAAGGCACCGTCTTCAAGGATCTCCGTAATAAATAAATTACATAACAAATTACATAATTTACTATTATACATTTGTAATTAAAATAAAAATAAATCTACTAAATTACAAAACGGTGATACGAGATCACAATAAATTACAACCGAATCGATATTCCCATACATTTCGGGTAATATCAATTAAAAACTAAGGCCATACTAAGTAAAATTACATAATTCAAAAATTACATAAAATAAAATTATGACAATCATAAATAAAATGCAGCATTATAATATGTATGAACATGCCCAATTTTATGCTAAATTGCCTTTAAGGAGCCAATATCGTATATTAATCGGTTTTTACGTATTTGCGTAATTCAACCTTTTAAAATCACAATAAATTACATAAAATCATATTTATGTACTAGTTAATTACCCCAACCATCTTAGGACTCCAAATTAGTCTCCACTAACATATTTGATAATAATTAACTTATATTTCTTAAAATTGTTCATAAATGGACTCAAAATTACAATATAAAGCCATAAACTTCAAATAAATCATAAAAATTTCAAATAAATTTGAAATTTGAAATTTTAAACTCATGAACATTCTGGAAAAATACCATAACACTCATATTGTTCAAAAACATAGGTTAAAAATTTCGAAAATTATCGAGAAAAACAATGTTGCGGTTTATCGGATTTATCAAATATTATCATAAAAAATGAGAAAAATTATTTTAATTTACTTTTCACTTTTAGATCTGAAATAGGTGATAAAATGCAACATGTGACGTTTTTTCTTAGTCATTAAGTATGTTTTAGCAATTTTTACTAATTAAAGTCACTATTTATGTGATTTTTCATCAAAAATTCATAAATCATTGATAAAGACTTAATTATAGCCAATTATTTTACACACATCTTTTAAAATTTCATGTGACAACATACTAAATTTCTATCACCAAATTCGAAATATAACTCATATTAACCTATATTTCCATTTAAATTCGATTTTATCTTGAAAAATCCATATTTCGAGCATAAGAACTCATAAAATTATGAAAAATTACAGGTCATCAAAATATAATATATGTGAAAACATATCCAAAAACCACTGGAAAAATCAAAGTGTAGCTAATTTTAGTCCAAAAATCACATTTTTATCATAAAATCACATTTTAATGCCATTATTATACAAAATGCACAATAAAAACCCATAAATTAACCAAAAAATCCTAAATACATTTTAGGACCATAAACGTTAATATGCATAATTGATTTCGTGATATATCATAATAAACACAAATTTATAAGTTTTATTTGTTAATCGTATAACTCGGAAAAACTATAACCGATTTGCATGCAAACAACCTAAGGCTCTGATACCACTTGTCATAAATCTATATCTCATTATACAATATATTCATATATGTTACAATTTAATTTAGTCATAAAATTAATTTAGATCTTATGCATGCAAACATAAATAAATATAGAGAAGAAATCGTCATCCTTACATTAAGATTTCGGATATATGGGCACAAATGAGTTCTCCTGCTCACTTGTTCTTGAGCTTCCTAATAATGGATGAACAAGGATTCAAGTTTAGAATCCCTCTCAAGGAATTATACCCAAGATAACCTCTTAAAAATCAATATTATTAATACTAGAACAATATTAATTTAACTAAAATTGACCCAAAATTATTGTTTTGTCCTCTTGAAATTTCGGTCAAGAGGGGAGAAATATTGGAGTAATTTATCTCTCTAAAATTCTTTTGTTTTTAGATGTGCAAGAATGAATAATACACTAGTTTTACATGTAGTGTATATTAGGTAAATTATAGAGGAAAAGACCCTTGGCCTTGCACTAGGAAAACCGGGTAGGGGTGGAGGGAGGGGGGGGGGGATATTAGCCAATGCATGATCAAGATGCTCTTTACAAAAACAACTAGGTTTGCATGGCTATCTATTAGGTTAATGATTATGTTTTCCACTTAAAATAATCAACACAATATTTAGCCTAATACACCCTTCATTTCGGTCCATTTAAGATAAAATGGATTCCATTTTATCTTTGTCAATTTATCAATTTGTCACATGTCACAAGTCATGTAGAATTGCCATGCATTTTTAACATTTAAAAATCAACGTATAAAAATACGTTATGTACAAAATCGACTTAGTAATTCATAATTACTTGTACCAAAACGATTTACCATTTATAAATCACAACATCTTGTATTTATAATAAATTATTCATTCAGTTTTAATTGTTTTCGTAAACAATAATTTCATCTAAGTAATAAAACAATTCGATTACTTAGACCGTATCTTATTTAATCAAATTACAATGAGATTCGTAAATATTACTTCCAAAATCATCCGTCAATTTTAAGTAATTTAATTAACTCGTATCGTCATGCGATCAATTAAATAATCAATTAAGAGTGTTACCCTTTAGGTATGACCTAAGGGGATCAACTGATCACCACCGTCGCACGACAGTAATGTCAAACTTTAGTCAGCCAATCGTTACCGATATGTGTGGACCAGTTGACTGTAAAATATTACTTCCCACATGTATTCTTAAAATGAGACTTAAACATGTGATCATCATGATCGACAGTTGTGATCGCATTATTGTCGGAGGACACATATTCCAACAATTATGATCAATCTTTTCTTTGGCATTGTCGTTTAGGTGATATAAACGAGATGCGTAAAAAGAGACTTGTGTCCACAGGAGTTCTCAAGCCATTCGATTTTGATTCTTATGGAATATGCGAATCTTTTTTACTTGGCAAAATGCTCGTGCTCGTCTTTCTTGAAAAGGTACACAAGCGAGTGAGTTGTTGGGACTTTTACATACCGATGTATGTGGACCAATGACAATCACTGCCAGAGGTGGTTATGACTACTTCATCACTTTTACTAATGAATTAAGTAGATATGGCTATGTCTACCTAATCAGATATAAAAGTGAGGCTCTTTAAAAGTTCAAAGAGTTTCAGAATGAAGTAGAGAACCACCGTCAAAGAAAGATCAAAGCCTTAGGATTAGATCGTAGAGGGGAATATCTAAGTAACGACTTCGATAATCGCCTGAAGGACTATGGAATAGTTTCATAGTTGACTCCTCCAGGCACACCACAATTGAATGGTGTAGCTGGAAGAAGGAATCTTACTTTATTAGATATGGTTCGATCCATGATGAGTCAAACTGAACTACCTGGCTTATTTTGGGTTTTCGCGCTTTTGTCTGCTATTTTCTCACTAAATCGAAGCCCGACTAAAGCAGCCGAGAAAACTCCATATAAGATATGGAAAGAGAAAGGCCCTAACTTGTCGTTTCTTCGTGTATGGGGTTGTGAAGCTTACGTCAATAGAAAGTCTGACAATAAATTAGCTCCCCGATCCGACAAGTGTTTCTTTATGGGTTATCCAAAGGAAACTCGTGGTTATTATTTCTATCACCGTCAAGAGGGCAAAGTGTTTGTGTTTCGTGATGTTGTTTTTCTGGAAAAAGATTTTATTTTTAGAGAACAGAGTGAGGGAAAATTTGAACTTTCTGAAGTTCGAGAGCCACAAACTGAGGAGATGACACAGGAAGATGTTCCTTAGGCATCTAATTCAGTTGTAATTTTTTTAGAACCTAGGAGATCGGGTAGAATTAGTCGCCAGCCTGATAGATATCTAGGAGTTATCGAAGAGGATGGTGATTATGACGTGTTGCTTTTAAAAAGTGACGAACCTGTAACCTACAAAGCGGCTATATCTAGTCCCGACTCAAAATAATGGCTTGAGGCAATACGATCCGAAATGGATTCCATGTATGACTATCAGGTATGGGATCTGGTAGATTTAACTGAAAATGTTACACCTCTTCCGTGTAAATGTTTTTTTAAGATAAAGTTTGGCATGGATGGACATAAATATGTCTACAAAGCGCGATTGGTGGCAAAAGGTTTCACTCAAGTTCATGGCTTAAACTTTGACGAGACTTTTGCACTACTTGCAATGCTTCGATCCATTAGGATTATGTTAGCGATTACTGCATTTCATGACTATGAAATCTGGTAAATGGATGTCAAGACCGCCTTCTTGAACGGGTTTCTAGAAGAGGAAGTGTATATGACATAACCTGAAGGTTTTATGGCTCCTAAAAATCCTAACTAAGTGTGCAAGCTTAAGAGATCCATTTATGGTCTTATGCAGGCATCAAGGAGTTGGAACCATCGCTTCGATCATGTTATTAAACAGAATGGCTTTATTCGAAGTGTTGAGGAGCTGTGTTTATACATGAAGTTTAGTGGGAGCAAGGTTGTATTCCTTGTCTTGTATGTGGATGACATACTACTCATTGGGAATTATGTACCTTTACTTACTTCAGTAAAGGAATGGTTAGGAAAATACTTCCAAATGAAATATTTGGGAGCTGCTCAACGCATCTTAGGTATCCGGATCTATAGAGATAAATCTAAAAGGATATTAGCTGTGAGTCAAGAAGCTTATATTGATAAGATTCTTGATCGGTTCATTATGAAAAACTCTAAGAGAGGTTTTGTACCAATAGGTAGTGGGATCACTTAGAGTAAGCCACAGTGTCCTACTGAGCCTGGCGATATTCAACGCATGAAATCGATTCCCTATGCTTCCGCTGTTGGATCGATCATGTATGCTATGATGTGCACTCATCCCGATGTCTCGTTTGCTTTGAGTATGACGAGTCGTTATAAAAACAATGCAGGTGAGAGTCACTGGATAGCCGTCAAGAATATTCTTAAGTACTTAAGAAGGACTAAGGATTCATTCTTAGTGTTTGGAGGAGATACTGAGTTACGTGTAAACGGTTACATAGATGCCAGTTTCCAAACAGATAAGGATGATATGAAATCCCAGGCTGATTTTGTTTTTATGATAAATGGAGGAGCGGTTTGCTGGCGAAGTTTTAAAGAGTCTGTCATTGCAGATTCTAAAACGGAAGCTGATTACATTGCAGCGTCTGAAGCTGCAAAAGAAGGTATGTGGATTCGACAATTTTTGGAAGGACTAAGGGTAGTTCCGACAGCCGAAGATCCTATCACTATTTATTGTGATAACAGTGGGACAATTTTTCAAGCAAAAGAGCCAAAGTCTAGTAATAAGTCTAGACATGTACAAAGAAAATTTCATGTAACTAAAGATTATATTGAAAGGAAGGAAATAACGAATTTTAAGGTTGGGACGGATGAAAATATTGCAGATCCTTTAACCAAGCCTTTATCGCAGGCTAAGCATGATGGTCATGTAGCTTTTATGGGATTAAGGCGAATGCCAGAATTATCGTAGATTATGAGATATGTAATAATTAGATATTGTATTAATTATTTCATATATGATAATCACATTCATCGTTTGAGTTTTTATAGTGTATAACCTCTAGTTTTTCAGTTTTATCTGAATTTATATACTTTGTTTTATCCAAATAGATTGTATTGGCAATGTTGAATTATATTAAAGTGAACTGGATTAACATTGTGTTTTGGTCCCTAATTACTTAATGAGGTGACGACTGGGAGTGACTAGATTGTAAGTCGATTGATTGTGTGTTCAACCACCATAGGGTCATAAAGATGACTGGTCGATTACATAGGGAAATGTTTGAGACGATCTGTTGGACAGTGACCTGTAACACCCCTTCATACTAAGGTACCTTACCAAGGACTACCCTAGCATGAAAGGATGTTACCATCTCGGTTTCCCGAGGCTAGTATATCATAGTTACCAATTCCAAACAACCTTTATTGACGTATAAAGAGTTAACGATTACATGTTTAAAACACCAAACCAAAGTAAAAGTATAAAGGCTCAATAAAACTGAAATCACAGACAGCTAAACTCGTAACAGCGGAAGCTAGACTCGAAGTGATGACTCCCCATGATTGTCTCAAAGCTAAACATCTGCATTACCTGTCATAATCTGCTCACCATCTCCGAATGGATCACCGCAGGTTTTACAAAACAACAACACGGGGTCAGTACCGTTCAATCAATATAAGACAAACAAACAATGCAACCGGCTGATCATCCTCCATCCCCGATCTCCCGATCTCACACAGTAACCGACTATACACTGAAGTGCGTAACCCTGCCATATTACCCATCGCAACAGGTAATCTTCGCCGCTAGTGGGTGACCGTAGCCCAACCCCACCTAGTCCAGCTCATCAACGAGCGACTAACAATCCCTGTCCCTTAATGTGCACATCCCCTCCCGTGACGGGTTCCACGGAGGGCGAACTAGGGTGTGAAGCCACTCCCGCAAGTGACTCCACCACAATCACAGACACACAGCATCACAGCTGTCACAACACCACAACCGTTATAATACAACCATACCAACACCGTCACCACAACACCCATCCTCCGATGATCAGCAGATAACAACAATTTTGAACATATGCAATCTCGATCTATTAACAATACTGAGTAGGAGAAACCCTACCTTTTCGCAATCCGCTTACGCCGCAATCAACCATACAAATGCACAACAATTACCACATCGTCACCTACAACAACAATCATATAATTCCAATCACTAACTGCAAAACCCCATATCCCCCAAATCATGAATAAAGACAAACCCTAGAATTAATCATCAACACCATAGGGATAAAGACTTACCGGCGAAAGAAACAAAGGATGAATGCACTTTTTATGATCACACACACAAGGGGAGATTTGGAGAGGATTAGAGCGTCGTTTGAGTGATTAGGTTTTATGAAATGTAATTGGAAACTGTTTTGCGTTTATAAATAACTCTACTCCTTTCTAAATAAACCGTGGAAAATATTACCCGTCAGACCGGATACTCGGTCGAGTATAGAGTTTACTCGGCCAAGTATCCTCTACTCGGTCGAGTATTCATCATACTCGGCCGAGTATGCCTCGGTAGAACCCAAACGGAAAGCACATTTAGCACTACTCGTCCGAGTAGGCTCTACTCGGTCGAGTACTTAGCTTAATAAATCCCTAGTATTACAGTCTCCCCCCCTCAAAAAAACTTCGTCCCCGAAGTTCCAACCAAACCTATAAAATATGGACACCGAACACTAACTCCACCAACTACGCTTACTAGATAACATATCCTTTCGCTATTGACTCCATAATATTATCGAATAACCACAATATAATGTTGCCAACCTTGTCTCACTTTCATAACACTCACTAGCAACTCAATACCAAGACAATCCACAAAATAAGATCAACCATCAAAACCGGAATGTTATATTCTACCATCCTTAAAACGAACTTCGTCCTCGATGTTTACTCACACACATAAACATCCTCACACAATCCGTTACTCGCACTCCTAAGCATCATACTACTACGAGCACTGCCATTACCTATAATAAATCAACCACAACACGAAAAGTCCATCCTTTACTCTACACCAACACTCAAACTTCCAATTGTACTATAACATGTACAACCATCAAACTCTCTTTGTCGATCCTAATCCTCTTAAGATGAAAGTTACGTCCTCGTAACTCACTAATACTAGGTCCATTGCCATACCTCCCATAATCCTCATTACTACCGCTTGACAACGATAACCCACTATAACCTCAACACCTACAACCATTCCTATAACCAGGACTCTCTTCCTTTAACAGTTCTCGTGTCTCCAATTATTCTGTACTCACATAACATATTTCATAAAATCCTCAGTATAACCACTACTCCAACTCTTCCACATTACCGTAAAACAACATACTTCTATATACTTATACACTCATCTCCACGATCTTAGCTAACAATCAACCATTGTTACACATATTCACCCTTAACATCTCAAGTTCATCTCTTTTATTACCACAAAACTCACCCTTAGCTGAATAGGATACTAAGTCCCAAAACTCCGTACTCATTGTCGCAAGAAAAGGTGCTAAACCACTTGTAGTTTCTAGATCATACCACACATGTTCCACAATTCTCTTGCCACAACTATGTCCGCTAATGCCTCATCTTAAACAAGATCAAAAGTACTCCAACCACCTCTCACAACTGTGTCCCATTAACAGAATACTACTTTACCATGACAACAACAGCACCATACCCAACTCTCTTTCATATCATCCTTCAATACAAACCAATAGGAACATACCCATGCAGACACTGGTACGAAACATCGGGAACCAACACAACGGTCTATATACCCCGACCGACACTGATCAGAAATAGCACTAAACAAACAACGATCTATGACAACATGAAAATAATCCTATCACAACACGAATTACCGTGCACAGTGCACAACAACCACATTGATAGCCATCACAACAATTACAATCTCATAACACTGACTCAGCACAACTTCCTTGACCACAAGACTTTCTTAAAACTGCTCTATCAGATCACGACGCAGCATATTAGACAAAGATCATAAATACCAACCTTATAGATATTATCCATACCATGACACTTGAGGCCGGTACCTCACTCCATTACTTACAGATATTATACATACACATATAAGTATCACATGTGAAACGGAACACACATACAACGACTCGTAACTATCACGCCACACCATTACTCGTGAGGCCAGGACCTCACACAAAGTTTTACACACCTCATGGACCCATAATCGAATATAACTAGTCAATCCTGATCACGTAAGTTACCACTTGACAATGAATACCTCTCATCCGGACTTAACTCAGGTGCCCTTCATAACGTATCCTCTCATACACACAATTATCACCCCTCCGGCAAAAGTAACCATAGCATCAGTACCCGACTTCCAGCGAACACCTCATATATCCACATCTTATACTCCCTCACAACCAAACATACTAATCACCTCCACAAAATCAACCTCATTAGAACAACTAACTTCCCTAAAGTAACATTATCCTCCACCACTAGTGACACTACTATGACACCAACATCCTTCATGTGACTACTCTCTTACTATCACTTCTTAATATAACAATCCGTTTCCTCTCTTTGGTTATCATCCCAAATAACGAACATCCAATCCATCAACAAAACATACCTCAACATTATTCCCAATTCTATCCTTTATCATATCGTTACCTAACTCTCCACCAAAATCTCAGATCGTGCAAACACTCCACAAGCTTCTTATTCCCTTAATATCTCGAAACTCACGGCTAACACGTCGTCCTGCTCTCTTATATAACCATTAACTCACACCCTCTAGTGGGGATATCGTACATTTCCATAATTTCCTACCTTCATGCTCATTAGCTTCAGTTAACGTTCTCTCAACTTACTTCCATCCCTCTTTCTCCCTTTTTTACTCATTAATACCAGATAATAATTCATCTCTTTTCTCTTTCTACCTATTTCTTTAGTAATTTGTTTATTTTCCCATAGCTCCACAACTCTAATTCCATTAATTCATATCAATATCTTATCATTTTTCTTATCACTTATCCTCTCATCATGCTTCTCACTCATACTTGTCACCATCAAGTCCACGCACTAACAGTTACTCTTCAGTTAGTCGTATCCCCCTTTCGCATCTCTAGAAACCAAAATTCACTTCATACCATTAACTGTCCAAAGAATTGCACACTAGGCTCACCCCTTGATATTCCAACTTCCCAAACTTGGCCACTATCTACAAATCCACATCGCGACATAACTTCCTCTAAGTTCACTATATACCCCTCTTCCATATCCTCTTACAACAACCTTCCATTACATATATCCTTAAGCAACTCAATGCTAGCCGTCTCCCTCCATAAATCCTTACACATCCCAATATGTCACTATTCGTATCCCTTATCTCAATCTTTCATTCTCACATTTCTTTACACTTACATCACCCTTTCCCATATACACTTACTTTTATACTACTCAACACACGACTATATCACTCATCATATCTCACAAAATATGCCCTTTACCCTGATTAGCTCATTATTCCTCCCTTTTCTTTTTCCATTATCCCTCCCAACCATATTAACACATGTCCTTCACGAGCCGGAATTCTCCTTGTCATAGCCTTTGGTAACTTACGTATCCAGACCGTCACATAAATAAAAGAACGCTTTAAGACGCAAAACGTACATGTATACATACCCTACGACTCAAAACAACCGTAAGAATATAACTACCGACTCAAATGACCGCCCATCGAAGTACTCGACCGAGTACATAGCATACTAGGTAGAGTACAGAGTACTCGGTCGAGTAATGAGACTACTCGGCCGAGTTCACGACTCCAGAAGCTGAACAGAATTATCACAGGAAGAATACTCGGCCGAATATGGAATACTCGGTCGAGTATGAAAGATACTCGGCCGAGTAGGGCCTACTCGGTCGAGTATCGGCACAGTACTCAGCACCGTCCAGTTTTCGTATAAAAAGTCATATCTCACTCGTTACTTGGTCAATATGGGCGTGTGACCTATCGTTAGAATCCTAAAAAGACAGGCTATCACCTCCAATTGGAATTACAGCAACATCTTTTCTAGAACTCCACTTATGCCAATTTTAAGACAACCCCTCCATAATCGGTTTTCATACAAATCAAATTTTCTAAACATAACAACTTGAGCATGGATAAAACAGACAACAACAACTCAATACTTCTAAAAACCAGTACATAGGTGAACTTTCATCATATCCACACGTGCATTAAACACAACATAAACTTACGATAACATACGTAAGCATGTAATTCTATATATACTATGCATCGCTACCCAAAGTTAAGCATATTACGTCATAAATCTGAAAGCCACATAGTAAACACGTAACATGCCAATACTTTTCATGCCAAAACCGCTTCAACTGATTTCACACATCAATTCCATCATGCCTTTCTACCACTTTCACAATGATCTTCACAGATTTTCACACATTACCCCTTTTACCACATGTTCCAAGCATTCAATTTTGACACATCACACACATGAATCAAATATACACACAACACAGTTCCCCCCCCCCCCCCGTGACCGACTTAAGTTTTTGAGGGCCATAGTGCGACTCCGCAATGTCTCCCAAGTCCTTTCGGTAGCTCCAAACAACTCTCCCCGGGTTCATTTTATTTAGACTCCCTAAGTTCATTGGGTTCATTAGTTTTAGGTGCCAGAATCTTTGGATCTGATACCACTTTGTAACACCCCCTTATACCAAGGTACCTTACCAAGGACTACCCTAGCATGAAAGGCTGTTACCATCTCTGTTTCCCGAGGTTAGTATATCATAGTTACCAATTCCAAACAACCTTTATTGACGTATAAAGAGTTAGCGATTACATGTTTACAACACCAAACCAAAGTAAAAGTATAAAGGCTCAATACAACTGAAATCACAGATACTAAACTCGTAATAAATGGAAGCTAGACTCGAAGTGATGACTCTCCATGACTGTCCCAAAGCTAAACATCTGTATTACCTGTCATAATCTGCTCACCATCCCCAAATGGATCACCGCAGGTTTTACAAAACAATAACACGGGGTCGATACCGTTCAATCAAGATAGGACAAACAAACAATGCAACCGACTGATCATCCTCCATCCCCGATCTCCCGATCTCACACAGTAACCGACTATACACCGAAGTGTGTAGCCCTGCCAGATTACCCATCGCAACAGGTAATCCTGGCCGCCAGTGGGTGACCGCAGCCCATCCCCACCTAGTCCAGCTCATCAACGAGCGACTAACAATCCATGTCCCTTAATGTGCACATCCCCTCCCGTGACGGGTTCCACGGAGGGCGAACTAGGGTTTGAAGCCACTCCCGCAAGTGACTCCACCACAATCACAAACACACAGCATCACAGCTGTCACAACACCACAACCGTTACAATACAACTACACCAACACCGTCACCACAACACCCATCCTCCGATGATTAGCAGATAACAACAATTTTGAACATATGAAATCTCGATCTATTAACAATACTGAGTAGGAGAAACCCTACCTTTTCGCAATCCGCTTACGCCGCAATCAACCATACAAATGCACAACAATTACCACATCGTCACCTAAAACAACAATCATATAATTCCAATCACTAACTGCAAAACCCCATATCCCCCAATTCATGAATAAAGACAAAACCCTAGAATTAATCATCAACAACATAGGGATAAAGACTTACCGGCGAAAGAAACAAAGGATGAATGCACTTGTTATGATCATACACACACACACACACAAGGGGAGATTTGGAGAGGATTAGAGCGTCGTTTGAGTGATTAGGTTTTATGAAATGTAATTGGAAATTATTTTGCGTTTATAAATAACTCTAATCCTTTCTAAATCAACCGCGGGAAATATTACCCGTCAGACCGGATACTCCGTCGTGTATAGAGTTTACTCGGCCGAGTATCCTCTACTCGGTCGAGTATTCATCATACTCGGCCGAGTATGCCTCGGTAGAACCCAAACAGAAAGCACATTTAGCACTACTCGGCTGAGTAGGCTCTACTCGGTCGAGTACTTAGCTTAATAAATCCCTAGTATTACATGACCATTCATAGAATCCTCATGTTGGCTGGTCGTGGCAAAGATTTCTATTTATTCCTTTGAGTAAATTCTTTAGACTTGCGACTATTTATCTGTTTTGGTACAGTTTTGCGGTGACTTTGGTTTTTATTCTAGGTCGCACCGTAAAAGGAGGCCGAGGAGCATCTACTGGGTCATTGTGGCCTACATCGAACGAAGAAAATAGGTCAATAGGATTGTCCACTCTTGTCGAGGTTTAATATCTCAAGGCCACTCGAGGAGATGTGACTGGAAATGCGTGGCCATGTTCGGATGAGATCTATAGTAGATTATCCGGTTAGACAGTTTTTCTCCAGATCAAAGAAACCACTTTATGTTATGATCACGCGCAAGTACGACCGGAAAGACCGCTTGCATTGAGTGGGAGATTTGAACGGACAAGAGAATAGGTAGCGCACACTTGTATCGGACAAGTGGGAGATTGTTAGAGTGAGTGTTCTCCTCAATAGTGAGACTACATAATAAATCTCATAAAAGGAATATCAGGGATATATTATATTATATATTGACTTCTCTATAGTCAAGTGAATATATTATTTGATGACGAGTTATGAACTCGGGCCAAAGGGATTTATTATTGAACTATATGATCATTGATTAATAAATAGAAGGGATGTAGTAATTAATAGTTAATTACTAATGTGTGTGTGTGTGTGTAAATTTTGAGACGGAGGTAATTAGCTAATTATATTTATAATGAGTTGTAAAATTAGCTAAATTGAGTTTTATAAGACACATTTTATACTGATAAAATGGTCTAATATTACTTATAGTTAAGTGGACATTGTTTATATATTTATATTATTTAAGTCTTAAATAATTAAATTAATATTTAATATTATAAGGTAATTAAATATAGGACTTATAAGCATTTGTGGAACAAATGTCGAAAGTCGAAATGGACCCAAAAGGGCACATGGTTGCAGCCTAACACGATGGTGATTCTCACCATGTGATTAGGCATATTCCACTAACAAATATATCTTATTTGTTTATTTTATTTGTCTCCTATAAATAGCTCACATGCACACATACTAATGAGTGGATTTTTAAGACAAAAAAATTCTCCTAAAATTGCACCTCTTGGCCGGATAGAAGAAGAGAAAAAAAGACAAATTTTTCTCATCTTTTCCATCTTATCACTTGATCAAAAGTTGATCAAATCCTCATCAAATCATTCAAAAATATAATGTAAATTATATAATATTATTAGATTAATAATATTACATATTATACAAGATATTACTATTATTATCTAGTTAGTAATTCTAGTAATCTTTGGGCTAATCTTGGGTGCAACCTAAGGAGATACTATATTTTGAGTATTAGGAGGATCATCCATCAACTATTAGCACAAGAACAACAAAAGAAGCAGTTTTTTGTTATGCCCATTTTATTACCTTATTTACCACAGTGAGGAATTTCTTCCTTATTTTCATTTTAGTTGCATGCATGTAATTTTAAGACCACTACATAAAATTAATTACTAATTTTCATGTCATTAGAAGTGTCTAATGGGGGTCTTAAACTAACAGTTTGTCCACCTTGCACTTCTCCACTTGACTTTTGGCCTCCTGGTTTGAACCTCTTCTTGTTAGCAGATGATGATGCAGGCGCAAAGGGTTTCTTACCATGGGACGGTCGCACCATCTTCTCAAGGCACAAGAATCAAACAAGTTAGGACTTAGCAAATAACATGTACAAAAAGACTACCAACTTAGGTCCTTAGTTCTACCCATATCTCATTCATTTCTTCAAGGTCAAGTTAAAGTTTATATTCGGGGCACACGTGTGTGCGCCGGGAGCAACATAGGCTCTAATACCAACTGTGAACCCCCGCAATAATACCAACGTAAAACAAGTAAAAGTAAAGCGGAAATTCGGAAATTTTTGAAAACTTTTTAAAATTTCAAGCGCGGGTTCAATAAAACCTACAACAAGGTAAAGTATACGGAAATGAAGTTAGGTTCATACAACATGATAGTCAAAAATGGGCAAAAGATATCCCTCAAATGACAATACGATAATGGGTGAGTCTAAGTAATCCTACTAAACAGACTACTAAGCCAAGGTGCTCTCGAGCTCACACGTCTGAACCCCACGCAAGCAATCTTCACAAACCTGTCATTTATATAAACATGAAAGGCACAGTCAGTGGGGAGTAACTTAGGGTTCTCCCAGCCACAATATGTTAAAATACACATAACAAGGAACTCAAATATGTAAATCATATGAGGTCATACAAATGACATGAACATCAAAAGATCTATAATTAAACATGTCAAATTAAATGGGGGGGGGGGGGCAAGATAGATCAATATTAGCACATTAAAGACTCAACTATACATAAGCATAAGTAGATATGATAAGGAAGCAAATATAAACATTGGCAAGATCACTTAATCACGAGCTCGAATTCTAATGAAATATGACAAATGCAGATTATCCAAACAATGCAAGACCTTCACTACTCAATCCATATAATTCCCCTGGTAGGACGATAATAATGATCACAATTACTCAGTCCTAGTCTAAATCTGGCCAGACTCTCGGGTCAGAACCGTTCCCAATTCAATATGCGACAGAATAGTCCGCATCCAAGACTCGATTGACAGATCAGAAGTCGAGTACCCACATTTGGCAGAACAATCCGAAAGAGGCGGACGAAATGAGATAAACCCATACTTGCAGATTGGCACAAGTAGGCATAGAGGTAAATCAAGCATGTAAGACAGCATTATGACATTTTCACAAGAATACGACTTAACCAAATAAATATTTAAAATGGCATGATTCAATTCGGAAAGGGAAGAATAAATGTAATGAGCAAATAATAAACCAAGTAAGACATTCCATGCCAAATTATACTCATAAACATGAATAAGTAACTCATTTCTCAAATACTTGTCACTTGAATAAAAATGTAAATAAGTAGAAATAGACCATTTATATTAAGAGAAGTAAGAATTGAACTATAAATTACCCAAATGCAAGATAAATCATTTATCGCTTACAAAGCATTAATAAATAAATTGGACTCATATTATAATGAAAACATGTCATTTCATATATAAATGACATAATTAAATAGTGAATTCTGCAATCATAAATCATGTGAGAAAAATATATAAATAAACGATATTTGAGGAATTACATTATATAAAACACGAGAAAGAAATTAAATATTTCAAATAGCTAAATTTGTGCCAACACAAGCTATGATCACGACTCAAAGCGAGCCTTTTGGGCAGCCGTTTCACGACTCACTACCACCCACAAACCGTATCCTGGCAGCCCATCACCCAGCCTGGGAACCCGTGACAACCAACACGCGAACCTGGCCAACAATTCGTGCCTAAACAGAGGCGGGGTAGCCACAGATCCTACCCAAAGCAGCTCGAAAACAGGGGAATTGCAGCCATGAACCATCCCGTTGCTCGGCCAAAGCAGGCCGTGAACAGGCCACCACTCGACTGCCCACAACCAACGGCCGTGTCATCCCCAACACATCCTATAAACCACCACATGTCCGTCTAAAAAATAGTACCAAAACAGCCTGTTACGGCTCCAAAGCAGCAGCTAAAGCAGGCCACAAAATCACCCATACACACGGTTCCAAAATGGCTATTTTGTGACCATCTAAAGACGAAATTTGAAGCATGATAAAGACAGGATTTCTCACCTACAACCAACCCAATTCCACATGTCTATGTACCCAAGAGAGGAGCTAACAAATTGACTTGAACTAGCAACAAAATCGACACCAAAATCGCACTCAAAAACGTCCTATGCAGCCCCTTCACTCACGGTTTTCACTCCATTCTTGAAACCGTCTTAAGACAAAATTTTAAGCATGAAAATGATATTATTCATCCAAATAAATTACCCAACATAATTACCCACTTCACCATGAATTCAAAGGTACCAACTTTTCTCAAAATAGATAACTAAAACTCGAATGAAACCGTCTCGAACAAACCTACACATACTCAGCAAGAAGAAAACATTTATTTAATAAGAGAGTAAGAATACATGAAAACACATATAAATTTCAACATAATGTCGAGTAATCCCATCATCGTTACCTTGAATGCTTTTCAAAGAATACACTTCCTACTCAAAACTACTCCGGGTTGTCGAATGGCACACCTAAACACAAAGCAAACGATGTAGCATGGAATTCGATCCACATAATGGCACGGCCAGAAATGAAAGATAGGAAAGTTTGGTTCTTTCTTACATACTAGGAAGGAGAACGAGAAGAGGAAGCTAATAGCGCGAGAATTAGCGAATTTGGTCGAGAAACGAAAGTGAGATCTTGATTTTGAGCTTGAAAATGTATGTGTGTTAATGGTGGAGGTAGTTTAGTTGATTACCAGGAACAAAGGGAAGGGATGATGTAACACCCCCTTATACCAAGGTACCTTACCAACGACCACCCTAGCATGAGAGACTGTTACCATCTCGGTTGCCCGAGGATAGTATATCAAAAGAAACCATTCCATAACATCTATTAAAGTATATAAGTTAACGATTACATGTTCCAAAATCAAAACCAAAAAAAAGTTCATTAGTACTCAAAACAACTAAATCTAAATAGCTAATCTCGTGACAGCGGAAGCTAGACTCGAAGTGATGACTCCCCATCTCGTCCCCAAGGCTAAAGACCATCATCACCTGTCAGAATCTGCTCACCATCCCCAAATGGATCACTACAGATTTTAAAAAACGAAAACGGGGTCAGTTCACTACATAATCAAAATAAGACAAGGTACGATAAAGATAAACAACTATTCACAATCCACCTTCAACTCCCAATCACATCTCATAACTGAGTACACACTAAAGAGTGTAGCCCTGCCAGTAGAGGACCGCAGCCTTGCCCACCTAAGTCCCCGCTCATCAACGAGCGATAACCCTAATCATTAATGTGCACATCCCCTCCTGTGGCGGATTCCACAGAGGGCGAAACTAGGACGCGAAGCCACTCCCATAAGAAACTCCACTCAGCCAAAGACGCACCTCGCGAACATCATCGACCATCTCAACACCAACACCAAACTCCAATCCAACAACAGCAAAAAATCACAATATTAATCGTACAAACAATTACAACACGTATCTTAAATTAATTAAACAGTAAACCGAGTAGGGAAACCTTACCTTAGCACAAATATGACACGAGGCAATCAAGCAAGCTAAAACGGCTCCTCTACGAAGTCTCCACCTAACAATAATCATACAATTGAATCACAAACATGCACAACAACCCCTTTCCCCCAAATCATAAGACTAGGGCAAAACCTTAAAAGAGTATATGACAAAACGCATAGAACTAGAGGCTTACCGACACAATCGACGCAAAAGAAGGATGAACAAGACTCACGAGCAATCCACGAACTTAAGAGAGATTTGGAGATGATTATTGTTACGTTAAATGTTTAGGTTTTGGTAAAAGTGATTAAGAAACTGTAAATCCCGTTTTATAACTCTAATCCTCTTTAAATCAAAACTCGGAAATAATCACCGTCAGACCGGATACTCGGTCGAGTATAGAGTATACTCGGCCGAGTATCCCCTACTCGGTCGAGTATTACCATACTCGACCGAGTATTCCTGGACAGTAGCTTAACCAGAAATACACGACGCATTACTCGGCCGAGTAAGCTATATTCGGCCGAGTAAAAGACTTAGAAAAACCGTAGTATCACAGTCTTCCCTCCATAAAAATGAACTTCGTCCGAAGTTCAAACCCAACATATAAAACCTGAACACCTAACACTAACCCCGCCAACCATGCTCACCTCCACAACACGGCTCACGATATCGTCTTAAATATAGCATAGCCTCTCGATACTAACTCCATACTACTACCGAATACCAACAACATAAGTGTTGCCAACTTTGTCCTACTTCCATAACGCTCACTAGCAAACTCAATACCAAGACAATCCACCAAAAAAGATTAACCACCAAAATGGAATGTTACATTCTACCATCCTTAAAACGAACTTCATCCTCGAAGTTTACCCATACGCATAAACATCATCACCCAATCCATCAACACTATCGAAGTTTACTCACACTCATAAACATCATACTACTACAAGCACTGCCATTACCTGTAATAAGATTAACCACAACACAAATCCATCCTTTATTCTACATCAACATTCAAACTTCCAATTATACTACAACATGTACAACCATCAAACTATCTTTATCGCATCCTACTCCTCTTAAGATAAATGTTAGTTCCTCGTAACTCACTAATACTAGGTCCTTAGCTATATCTTCTCATTATCCTCATCACCACCGCATGTTAACGGCAACCGCCTATAGCCTCAAAACCTACCTACATCCATTCCTATATCTAAGGCTCTCTTACTCTAGCTATTCTCACATCTCAATTCATTCAGCACACCACCTAACCTATACCAAAAAATTCGTAGCATAACCATTACCGCAAAATAACATTCTTCTTTATACATGCACTTATCTCCACAATCATAACTCACGATCCCCAATTGTTACACACACTCACACTAGATCCTCAAGTTCTCCTGTTTATTGTCGTAAAACTCATCCATAACTCAACATAATACTAGTTCCCAACGCCCTATACTCACTATCCCAATAAATATTACGAAGCACTTGCCGCTTCCAGCTCAGCGCACACACATGCCACAAAACTCTTGTCACAACTATATCGACCCATGCCTCATCTAAAACAAGATCGAAAGTACTCTAACAACTTCTCGCAATTGTGTTTCCGTAACTAGAATATCACTATACCATGACAACAACGGAGACATATGCAACTTTCTTCCATATCATACTCTATCCTCACTCCCAAGCCGAAACTGGTAAGAAACATTATTAAACAAAATAAAAATCTATAGGCCCAGACCGACACTGACAGGAAACAGCAGTAAACAAACAACAATCTATATAACCGATATATACTTTTGAAAGTTCGTCTCATCAGTATCCCGCCTACTCCACCACAACCGATGACGGCATCGCAACACCGCCACCAACAGCCGCACCGCAGGGTGAAAATACTCGTATCACAACACGAAGTACCGTGCCCGAATAGCCACCCGAGGCACAACAACCACATCGATAGTCATCGCAACTTATACAATCCCATAACACTGACTCAGTACAACTTCCTTAACTATAAAACTTTCTTAAAATCTCTTTACTAGATCACAACGCAACATATTACATGGAGTCATAGATACTAACCTTATGAATGTTATCCATTCCATTACACATGAGGCCGAAACCTCACACTAGAACTTACAGATATCATACGTACATATGTAAGTATAACTAGCCAATCCTGATCACCCCAAATTAACACTTTTGAATATCATCCTATTAGGTTATCGTACACAACATATGACGTGGAACACTCATATAACGACTTATAACCATCACACCATACCATTAATCGTGAGGTCATAACCTCACACAAACATTTATACATATCATGGACCCATAATTGAATCTAACTAGCCAATCATGATAACGTAAGTTACCACTTGACAATGGATATCTCTCATCCGAGCTTAACTCAGATGTCCTTAATAACATATCCTCCCATCTGATAATTATTACCACCCGGTAAACGTAACCATATCATAAGTACCCCACAACTAGCCAACACCTCCGATATCCACATCTGATACTCCCTCACAACCATGCATACCAATCAGACCTCCACATAATCAACCTCTTTAGAACGGCTAACTTCTCTATTTAACATTATCCTTAACCACTAGTGACAACACTACGACTCCACCATCTTTTATGCAACTACTCTCTTACTATCACTTTTAAATATAACAATTCATTTCCTCTCTTTGGTTATCATCCCAAATAACAAACATCAAATCCATCAACAAAATTTATCTCAACATTCTTTCCAATTTCATCCTTAATCGTATCGTCACCTAACTCTCCACTAAAATCTCATATCGTGCAAACACTCTACCAGCTTCTTACTCCCTTAATACCTCAAAACTCGCGGGTAACATGTCGTCCTGAACTCCCATATAACCATTAACTAACACCCTCTCATGATGCTATCGTACATTTCCATGATTCCTTGCTTTCATGTTCCATAACTTTGGTCAACGTTCTCCCGGCTTACTTCCATTTTTTTGTTCAATAATATCAATTAATAATTTATCTCCTTCCTTCTTCTACCTAACTCTTTAGTAATCTGGTTATCTTCTTGTTGCTTCACAACTCAAATTCGATTAATTATTATCAATATCTTCTCATTCTTTCTTATCATTGATCCTCTCCCATCAAACTACTCACTCACACTTGTCACCATCAAGTCCACACAACTAACGGTTACTCTTTAATTAGTTGTATCTCCCTTTCGTATCCCTAGAAAACCAAAAATTCACCTCATACCGTTAATTGCCCAAAGAATTACACACTAGGCTCATCTGTCTATAATCCAAGTTCCCAAACTCGGTCACCATCTACACATCGCGGCATAACTTGATCTCACTATACACCATTCGTTTCCATTCCTCTATAACGACCTTCCATCACAAATATCCTTAACCAACACAATACTAACCGTCTCTCTCCATAAATCCTTACACTTCTCAATTTGCCACTATTCACATCCCTCATCTCAATCTTTGCATTCTCACATTTCTTTACACTTACATCACCCTTGCCCATATACACTTATTTTTACATTACTCAACACGCGACTATATCACTCACAACGTCTCACACAACATGCTCCCCTCCTCGATAAGCTCATCAGTCTTCCCTTTCCTTTTCCACAATCCCTCACAACCACGGATAACTCATGTGCTCTCTACCCAACACATATCCCTCATAAGCCTGCATTCTCCACATCATAGCGTCTGGTAACTTACGTATCAAGACCGTCACATATATAAAATAATACTTTAAGACCCAAAACATACGTGTGCACATAACCTACGACTCAAAACATATGTAAGAACGTAGCCGCCGACTCTAAACAACCGCCCAAAGAGGTACTCGGTCGAGTGCATGACGTACTCTGCCGAGTATAGAACACTCGGTCTAGTAATGAGACTACTCGGTCGAGTTTAAGACTCCAGAAGCTGAACACAATTATCATAGAAAGATTACTCGGCCGAATATGGGTTACTCGATCGAGTATGAAAGATACTCGGTCGAGTAGTGGTGCAGTTCTCATCAACGTCCAGTTTTCGTAAAACAGTCATATCTCGCTCGTTACTTGGTCATTTTGGGCGTATGACCTATCGTTAGAATCGTAAGAGGACAAGGTATCACCTCCAATTGGAATTACAGCAATATCATTTCTATAACTCGACTTATGACAGTTTTAATACAACCCTTCCATAATTGGTTTTCATACAAATCATTTTTTCTTAACAAAGCAACTTGAACATGAATAAGGCAAACAATAACAACTCAATACTTCTAAAACCAGTACATAGGTGAACTTTTATCATACCCATATGTAAATTAAACACAACATACATATAGATAGACGCGTGACCTTAATCACATGCTACTATCAACAAACCAAACATTAACATCACCATGATCATATAGACATACTCCACATCAAATTACATATACTCCAATCACTTCCATTCAACCCAAAAAATAAAATACTTCATCTAAGATACACTTAAAGGTACAAGTACAAGACACATTACTTTCACATTTCATCCAACAATTTCACAAAAATCACCGCTACAAGTACAACACACATTACTCCAAACATATAACAACTCCCAAGACACCCCCATGTTGTTCGGCTAGAAATTGTATGGGCCTCAATGCGACTTCAGGACGTCTCCCAAGTCTTTACAGTAGCTCCAAACAATTGTCCTGGGGTTAATTTTATTTAGACTCCCTATGTTCACGAGGTTCATTGGTTTTAGATTCCAGAATCTTCGTTCTGATACCACTTTGTAACACCCCCTCATAGCAAGGTACCTTACCAAGGACCACCCTAGTATGAGAGACTGTTACCATCTCAGTTGCCCGAGGATAGTATATCAAAAGAAACCATTCCATAAAATCTATTAAATTATATAAGTTAATGATTACATGTTCCAAAATCAAAACCAAAATAAAAGTTCACTAGTACTCAAAACAACTGAATCTAAACAGCTAATCTCGTGACAGCGGAAGCTAGACTCGAAGTGATGACTCCCCATCTCGTCCCCAAGGCTAAGAACCATCATCACCTGTCACAATCTTCTCACCATCCCCGAATGGATCACCATAGATTTTACAAAACAACAACAAGATTAGTTCACTGCATAATCAAAATAAGACAAGGTACGATAAAGATAAACAGCTGTTCACAATTCACCTCAAACTCTCAATCACATCTCATAACTAACTACACACTAAAGAGTGTAGCCCTGCCTGTGGGGGACCGTAACCTTGCCCACGTAAGCCCCCGCTCATCAACGAGCGATAACTGGTCGGGACTAAATCTTTCGATTACTTGTCGTTAGGAGCACCTAGACCAAAACACAATTTATAACTTCACAAACAACTCTACAATTAGTAAAGAGGCAAGTAAATGTCGGATCCCAAGGGACGGGAATTGAGATGAGATTTCTATTGCAACTAGTGGTGTCTTCGGGGTGTCACAATTGGGGTTTGATGTAGAAGATCACTAAACTAAATAGCAATGAAAGTGAACAAGTAAGATGAATTAAAAGGGATGTAAACAATTGATAAAAAGCACTAGGGTGTCATGGGGTCATAGGGGATTCATGGGAACTGATCATACAAACATATTCTCAAGTTATAAGCAAGCAATTATTGTTGTGATGGATCGAGTTGGTTTATATCTTACAATCCTAGGAAATTTTGGGTCCCAGAGCCGAATCGATTAGATTGTACAACACCTACAAGTCGACTTAGCCTTCCCTACTCAACAACATGCATGGTCTAATGAGACTCGAGTTGGTTTATGTCTTACAAGTCTCATTGAAAAGATAGGTGATGGGTAAAAAATGCAAGGATTCATAGGCTCACATTTCATCAAACATAACATGTGCATGAGTTGAGATCATAACAAGCAAGCAAATAAACTATGAAAGCATACTAATTTAAGTATGAATCATTCCCCATGTTGGTTTCCCCTAATTAACCATTAACCCTAGTTAAGGAACTACTCACTCATTATCATGTTGAACATGCTAGCAAGGTTGTCAATCATACCAACAAAGTGAAACATGATGAATAAATGAAAGTGATTAACAATAATTAAAGAGGGATTAAGAGAATTATATCTACTAATGATTCCAATAATAAAGCAAAGAATAAAAGAAGTACTTGATGCTTGATTGAGAGGTTGTCAATCTCCCAATAATAACCCAAATAATCTTCAATTACCCAAACAAAGGATGAACAAGAGAGAGATTAAGGAAATAAAACCTGTATTAAAACTTGATTAATTGTTGATTACAAGATTAAAGAAAGATTTGATTGATATTAACTACTCTAAAGATTGCTAAGAAGAACATGCTCTTCTAATTAGACTAATGGGGTATTTATAGTGGGGATTAGATGGATGAATTAGGGTTAACTAAGGGATTAAATGATGATTAAGTCCCGTGTTGAGGAAACGCCGGTCTTTTTAGAAAGACGTACTCCGGTCTCTAGAAAAAGATGTGCATCCTTCCTTGAAGCTTAAAGAAGACGAAATGGGTCTGCCTGGGAATCTGGGCGTCTTTAGCACGGGACGGGCGGATTTAGTGGTTTCTGCCCGGGCGTCTTGGGGTGAAGACGGGCATCTTCTCGATTCTTTGCCCGGGTGTCTTGGAGTGAAGACGCACGGATTTTGGTGGTGGAGACAGGCGTCTTCTGAGGAAGATGCACGGATTGCTGGGCAGTCTTGTTTCTTCTTCTTTTCTTCCTTTTTCTTCATAAAATCCTTGGGGATTTCCTCGGGGATGCAATGATCTTTTCTCATCATTGCCCATCTACTATAGTATGTACAAAGGCCTTCTAATCTTGTCTCTCCTTGATGCTTGGTCATTGAATTCAATCAATTTAGCCTCATTTTGCCATGAAAATGCAAGGTTTGCACTCCTTTCCTACCAAGGGATCAAAACCTCAAAGAATATGCAAAACAAAGAACTAAAGACAATAAATGACCCAAATATGCACTAAAAAGCATGGGAAAAAGTCTAATTCGGGGACTAAATATGCTCTAATTATGGTCACATCAAATATCCCCAAACCGAACCTTTGCTCATCCCGAGTAAAGAGGTGACAAAGACTAGGACCATTATTTTAAACTAACCTAATAACATAGCCGATATGAGACAATTAGCGGGTCTCACTCCGCCCCTTCAACTCACAACAAGACAGCCATGAGGTAAGATGCCTTCTTGCAAGGCAAGGTGGGTCTTGCCAAAATGGCGACACATCCAAACATTAAGCACACAAAATCAAGTAATGGATGCATCTACAAAAGAATAGCCACTTTCCTCATCTAAGTGGCGGAAATTATCTACAAGGGAGGCAATTCAAGGGTACACACTCCTTCATAGAAGCAATTTCTTCAAGCTACTAAGCCTAGAAGGATACCAATAAATCACCTCCAAATTGTGTCAAGCTAGGGTACCTTTATCCTCAATCATTAAATGCTTTTGTCAAGAGTAGACTCCCTATGGTGTTAGAAACACTGGAGAATCGCGGAATTCTTCCTCTTGCCTAGACAAGAAGAAGGGTCGTCCTCTCTCTACCATGCACAAAAATGGATACGATGGATAAAGGGATAAATAGATATTTGAGTTTCACTTTGGGAGTTTGCTTTTGTTTTTTGTTTTTCCCCCCAATTTCTTGTGGCATTTGACATTTGAGAACACTTCCTTGCCATTTCTTTTTGATTTTTGGCATTTCAATACTTGACAACTTTCAACTTTTCTTTGCATTTCTTTTGAACATTTTCAAAGTCACCCCATATGTAGTGAGGGTGGCTTATATTTGAAGCTTTAGGAGTTCTATTTTTGCTCCTCTTTTCATTTAATGCTTTTTTTTTGCAAACTTTCTTTCACATTTCATTTCATTGAACTCAAATTGATTTCTTTTTGTGCCCATTCCCTTTGATGACAAAAATGTGGTAGAACATGAATGATGGATGGATGCATGGTTTCAAGGGTCACCTTGGAATAAATGGTAGCCAAGGAGTTATCACACCACAAGGTACTCTTGACTAGGCCTTAATCCATGGGTCAAAGGATACTAGCATGACACATCCTAGGGTGTTTTACAAGCATTCTAACAAGCAAAGTCTTAAGAAGAAAAAGCATCTACTAGGGCCTATATACGCTTGTCAAGCTTCCCAAGTAGACGGTTTCGCAAAATTTTTCTAATACGCAAACTACATGCCATGATGCAACTAGCACATAAACATCCTAATGCAAATGATTCTACCAACTAATATGCCATATAAACTAAATGCAAGTCCTAAGTTCACATTGTTATACCGCATCAATCAAAATAAAGCCACATAGTCATTAACATAAAGAGGAAAAAGGCGATTGGAAAGATCATACCATGCGTTCTTCAATATCCTCATGTCTCGGATGTGGCGTAGTCGATCAATGTGAACAAGGATAAAACAAACACAATATATACAACAATATATACATGACTACACTACAAAGGAAATGGACTTGTTTTTGGTTTTTCAAATTTTCAAATTTTTATGGTTTTTCGAAATTTTTCAATTTTTTTGGATTTTTGAAGAAAGGTTAAGTTAGAATTCCCCATCCCCACACTAATATGGGCATTGTCCTCAATGACCAAAATGATGGGAAATCATGCAAGCATGATGCATGAATTCTACTCTAAATGCAAGCTACACTAATCTACACTACACGATGCATGGGTTTTTGTTTATGACGGAGAGCATAATTTAGATTACCTCCCGTTGCGTATGCATGTACTTCCCCAAACCGAGTTAGACATTATTTCTAATGTCTTAAAGTTGGGGTAGTCCATGCACACAAGATGCAATGCATGAAACTAAATTTGTCATTTTGGATTTTCAAAAGTGGGAACAATGAAATAAGAACACCTCAATGGGGCTGAGGTGTTAGTCCTCTATGTTGCTAGGACTACTCCAACCATGACCAAGATAAAGTAAATAAAACAAAGAAAGAAGTAAGCAAACCTCAAGAGGGTAGGAGCCTCCAAAGCTTGCTAGTCTTCCACCATATCATCATTATCATCATCTTCCTCAATAGAAGTGGACTCATCACCACTTCCCTCTTCACTTTCTTGTTCACTTTGTTCATCATCCTCTTCTTCTTCTTCACTAGCCTCTTCATGTAACACCCCCATATCCAGAGGAGCCTTAACTAGGCCTTCCTTAGCATATAAGGGCATTACCATCTCGGTTACCCGAGGACAGTAATAATCAAATGTCGATAAAAGAACTATTATGTTACATTACAAGTGATTTAAAACCAACTGACGATATAAAAGATACAACTCAAAGGCTACTCGCTATAACTATCAAATCTCGTGCAGACTCATCCCTGCCCGGACTCCAGCTATCAACGATATCAACACCTGCTAAGACAGACTGCTCACCATATGGGATCACGGCAGACACATAAACAACAAGACAACCACATAAGGTCAGTACTGAGATAAGACACAACAAAGCCAACAACATCTAACAATACAATCTAACATAATCAGTCACATGCACAATCACACCCACTCCAACCAATCTCCATCACCGACTGTCCACTGGACCAACCCTGCCAGTGGGGGACCGCAGCCGTACCCACCAAATCCCCGCTTATCATACCGAGCGATAACCCTGTCCCATTAATGTGCACATCCCCTTCCATTGCGGGTTCCACGAAGGGCGAAACTAGGGCGTGAAGCCACTCCCGCAAGTGACTCCACTCAGCCGAGAACGCGTCTCGAGAACCAGAGACAAACAATCAACAATCACAATATAACATCAACAACCGTCTGAATCAATCAACAATAATACACAACAAACCACAACAACCGACGCACTAGACCATCTACAGAGACTGAGTAGGCGAACCTACCTTTACGCAACTGCAACCAATCCATGCCAACATATGACATATCCAGCAATCAAACAAAGCCTATAACCACAACACAATCATCTATTACTACCAAGCAAACCCTAATTGTAAAGACAAGGATACGGATGATGATGACAACATACCTACAAGGAGAAACCCGGCAAAAGACCGCTACCCGACTCAAGCTATGCTCTCTTAAGGCACAAGGACCTTCAAAAGGCTTCCATGGAGGTTTTATGGTGAAGGGAAGGGAAAGGGGCGACTAGAGGATAGAAGGAATGAGGCGGAAATGATTTGCGGATTTAACAAAACGCGATTAAAAACCCTCGCTGAAAACCCGATATTGATCGAGTACCACACATACTCGATCGAGTGACCCCCTACTCGATCGAGTACCACTCATAACCCGTAACCCAAGATAGCTTGGCACGTATTTCTAAGAACTATTCCCGCTCCCAAGGTCAGTCAACACTGGTCAAAGGGTCCCTAAAAGGGTGGGTATTACAGTCTTCCCCCCTTAAAAAGAACTTCGTCCCCGAAGTTCAACTCACCTAACTCAACGCACAAGACACGGGAAGACACGACATCACTATTCTTCCGACACAAAACACCTACTTCCCTGAAACGCCATCCCCCATGTCATCATCATCGTTATCTAACGTTCTAAATATATGTATATGTATATCGGCTCTTACAAACCATCGTCTAAAACACCGACCTTGCAATGCAAACCAACACCAACAACGATCGCCCGTCATATTACGGGATTACTCCATTCACTAGTAACAACTATCAATACGAAACATATCTCATATGAACTTCATGCCGCACGACTATACCACTATGTTACTTAACAATGCAATTCTACTACGACACATTGCACCACAACTATCTCTCTCCGATCATCTTTTAATCATGCTATCAATTTTCACTTCAACGTATGAATTACTAGATGAACTAAAGTAACCAATTACAACTTCATACAATCAAAGTAACCAAGGTAAAAGAAAACTTTGCAAATAATCAACAAGACATTATAAACGAACAACAACATAGTCTCAAAATCAGCCTTTTTATTTCACGACATTACTCTTCCCCTCTAAAAGGAACTTCGTCCCCAAAGTTCACCACCAAATTACCACACATAGTACCCATTATTTGTATCGTGACATAAATTAAAACCATATTATTTATTGTTGACATTACTCATATTACTCGTACAACTAGTCAATCACAACGATACATACAACCCTATTCGGACAACTAGTAACCGTCAAGCACGTATAAGCATATCATTTGAATTTGTATATATATATATTGAATTCGGTGAAATATAACTTGCAGACTAAACGGATGTAAAATGAATGCAATTAGAATAATTACAACTCCACTATTCGAAGCAAATACGCCTCTAAAACTAGGCACGACTTCCAACATATGAATTGAACGGTCCGAACATGTTACTACTCACTAATAATCATGTTAAACATCAAACATGCAATTATATAACAATTAAACAATTTTAATTTTTCAAAAGTTCCTGTAACAGTGCTACTCGATCGAGTATGTAGTGGTACTCGATCGAGTGCCCTGTTACTCGATCGAGTGTCTTGGCTACTCGATCGAGTAGCCCCGAGATCAGAATGCATCAATTCTGTCATACCTGTAGCTACTCGACCGAGTATGGGGTACTCTGTCGAGTAACTACAGGTCAAATGCCTTTGGAAAACCTATCATAAACCCATGTATATACATAATCGTCGCATAAAAGTGAGTCGGGATGACTTCCCGACCCCCAAAATCCTACAACAAGGTCATACTAGTATATCCGGCCTTATGGCCAAGCATAAAAATCCGCAAATAAAAGTTCTAACAACCGACAACTACCAACATCCAACATCACGATCATAACTAGGATAAAGAAATAGGAGTATCACTTCTCCTACTGCTGCTCCTCCTCCTCCATCACCTCATCACCACCACCATCCCCTCCCGAAGTCACCGCTCCCGATGACCCAATACCTGCATCAACTCCCGCTCCATCTCCCGGACCTACGTGCCATGGGGTCAAACTACCGTAGGGAAAGGACTGAGGCGTCCCCCAAGCTGACTAATCCACCCCGTAAGAGTGGAAAACCCCACTATAGTCCCCAACACCACTCCACCAAACCGGATGCGGTCCCAATCCCCTGAGTGTACGCCATCTCGTGCATATTCCTGAGTGTCAAGGTAGATGACACTCTCTCTGCCAAGTAACTTGATTGCGTCTCCGAGGTGTCAAGGTAGGGGTAGCACGGAAAAGGGTGCTGCTGTAGTGGTGCTTTGTCGGGCCGTGGTCTGGTCTCAGCGGTCCTCTCTCTCACTCTACGGGGTCCTCTCCCCAACCTGGGCCTCACCTCCGCTACTGCCGCGTTCTCCCCCTTCCTCGGCTCGAGCATTACCTCGAGTATCGTGTCATCGATGAGGTAGGTCTGCAACTGGCGGGGCACGTCATCCTCCTCCTCCTCCTCGTTGGAGTCAACAGCTGTCACCACCGGCTCTAACGGCTCGGTCGGTGGAAGGTGCTCAGGAGCCGGGATCCCCATCTAACTCATCCCCCACACTCTCCAGGATAGGCTACCGTCGGCCAAAGTTCTCAACCATTTCAGGCCGAGATAGTAGTCACGGTCCATCGTAGGCACCGGTGTAGCCAGAGGCACATACCCCGAAGAAGCCTCAAAGGAGGTTAGTTTTTCAGCTAACCGAGTGGCGATAGCGCCACAACTCAGGTACCGGGAAGAGGCAGTAGCCATCAAAGCAAGGCTAGCGCAGATGATGGCAGGAGCATTAAAGACCACTTTCCTGGCCCGCTCCGGGTTGAGGTAGGACATCAGAAGCAACACCTCATGGTTGTTCAGTTTAATGATATCTGGTCTATCATAAAGGAGGTTCGAGAGAGAACGAAGGAAGATCCTCAATGTGACACGCTGAACATCATTACTCAGCATGTTGCTTGAGGTGGGAGCTGGTTTCCCGGTAAGACAAGGCATTAGGCGGCAGACACTGCACTCAGCAGGGATATCGGTGATAGAGTCCTTGGGAGGCTTGGCCAACCCAAGGTGAGAAGCAAAAAGGTCCATAGTAAGCAAGAAACTGGTATTCATTAACCGAAACTCAAAGGTCTGGGCAGCTGGGTCATAGCTAAAGGAGCTCATAAACTCCAAAGTAAGAAAAGGGTAGGAATGTTTCCTCAGACTATAGAACCCCGTAAAACCCAAAGTCTCGAATATGTGACGGACATCCGTCTCTATTCCCAAATCAGTCAGAAGTGTGGTATCC
>NC_133538.1:50069468-50071968 GCF_048544455.1 Silene latifolia
GGGTTATTATAAATGATATCAGATAAACCCTGCGACCGTGTGGTGAGCCTGTGGTCGGGAGTACCCGGGTCACACACCTAGAAGGGGAGGATTCTGCGCTTGGCTGCGGTCAGCCTTCGGGCCCAACGAGGACATTGTGATTTTTAAGTGGGGTAGTTTGTAACACCCCAAGAGTTTGAGAGAAAACGTTGTCCCACATCGGGAAAGTAGGAGGCTTGTGATATGTTTATAAAGGATTCCACCCATCACTTAGTAACAAGGACTTGTGCTTTTGGGCTTAAGTGAGGACAAATATGGGCCAAAAGGTGCACACCCATCTTATTGGGGTTGTGTTACGACGGTGGCGGTTCGGGTTATTATAAATGGTATCAGAGAAACCCTGCGACCGTGTGGTGAGCCTGTGGTCGGGAGTACCCGGGTCACACACACCTAGCAGGGGAGGATTCTGCGCTTGGCTGCGGTCAGCCTTCGGGCACAACGAGGACGTTGTGTTCTTTAAGTGGGGTAGTTTGTAATACCCCAAGAGTTTGAGAGAAAAATTTGTCCCACATCGGGAAAGTAAAAGGCTTGTGATATGTTTATAAAAGATTCCACCCACCACTTAGTAAAAAGACCTTGTGCCTTTGGGCTTAAGTGAGGACAAATATGGGCCCAAAGGTGCACACCCATCTTATTGGGGTTGTGTTACGACGGTGGAGGGTCGGGTTGTTATAATCACAAATCTTCCGCCGACATTGGCGGAGGTTAAACTCAATCAAATCCAGAACCTCGTCCACAGTAAATGAAGAAGGACCCTCAACGAAACACTCCCGCAACCCCCCCCCCCCCCAAAGGTAGCCCCCAAGTAAGGATAGCCCTGGCAATACTCTGCTCCTTATCTTTGACGTCGAATAGCGAACCGATTATTATTATTATTATTATTATTATTATTATTATTATTATTATTATTATTATTATTATTATTATTATTATTATTATTATTATTATTATTATTATTATTATTATTATTATTATTATTATTGTTATTAATATTATTACTATTATTACTATTATTATTATTATTATTATTATTATTATTATTATTATTATTATTATTATTATTGTTATTATTATTATTATTATTATTGTTATTATTAATATTATTGTTATTATTGTTATCATTATTATTATTATTATTATTATTATTATTATTATTATTATTATTATTGTTATTATTATTGTTATTAATATTATTACTATTATTTTTATTATTATTATTATTATTATTATTATTATTATTATTATTATTATTATTATTGTTATTATTATTATTATTATTATTATTGTTATTATTAATATTATTGTTATTATTGTTATCATTATTATTATTATTATTATTATTATTATTATTATTATTATTATTATTATTGTTATTATTAATATTATTGTTATTATTGTTATCATTATTATTATTATTATTATTATTATTATTATTATTATTATTAATGTTATTGTTATTGTTATTGTTATTGTTATTATTATTGTTATTATTATTATTATTATTATTTTATTGTTATTATTATTGTTATTTTTATTGTTATTATTATTTTTATTTTTATTGTTATTGTTATTGTTATTGTTATTGTTATTGTTATTGTTATTGTTATTGTTATTATTATTATTATTATTATTATTATTATTTTTATTATTATTATTATTATTATTATTATTATTATTATTATTATTATTATTATGATCATCATCATCATCATCATCATCATCATCATCATCGTTGTTATCTTCGATTTTATCGTCATTGTTCTCATCATTATTATTGTTGTTGTTGTTGTTGTTGTTGTTGTTGTTGTTGTTGTTGTTGTTGTTGTTGTTGTTGTTGTTGTTGTTGTTGTTGTTGTTGTTATTATTATTATTATTATTGTTGTTGTTGTTGTTGTTGTTGTTGTTGTTGTTGTTGTTGTTGTTGTTGTTGTTGTTGTTGTTGTTGTTGTTGTTGTTGTTGTTGTTGTTGTTGTTGTTGTTGTTGTTGTTGTTGTTATTGTTGTTATTGTCATTGTTGTTATTGTTATTATTGTTATTATTAGTAATATTTTTTTTTTTTATAGAGGGATGCGCGCAACTTTCATTAAAATAAAAATAAAAGTTTACATGAAATTGGTGGGGAGCCGAGAGACAATCTGGGCTCCCACACCCTTAGCAATAGCAAAGCTAGGTCTAGTAAAAATGTAAGCGGCCACCCGAGCCCCCGCATCCTGAAATACCGAGAATTTCTGGATCCGCTTGAGCAAGGCAACATCATCCGAACCCAGCTCCCAAAGCGAAGAGAAAGAGCAAGGTAGGAAACCATAACCCGCTACCGCGCACAAATCCCCATACTTAGCACACGTTGCTGAGCAGCATCAGCGACAACCCGGCCCGACACAAAATCTGCCAACCCACTCTGAGTCAAAGGTGAAGAACCTGTCAGGTCGACGCACACATCACGCCCCCTGTCCCAAGAATA
>NC_133538.1:50076968-50126968 GCF_048544455.1 Silene latifolia
ACTAAGGATGATTTTTGTAATAGTCAAAATATTTGTCATAAAAATGATTTAATATGGTAAAAACCGTGAAAGGAAAGAAAGAAAATGTTGCAGAAAGATGAACACAAACACGGCTGGATTAAGGGCTGAGAGGGCATTGAGGGCCGAGCCTCTCTACTATGCAAGGAGCCCCTGTCTCTGGCCAAAATCCGGTTTTGGCTCATTTCTCCTATTTTTGGATCGTGTTATGCATTGGTCATGCTAATAAACTCATAAAAACAATAAAGACATGAAATAAGTGAGTTTTTTACACCCTCAAACTTACGTGTATTGATGCTTGCGAGGTAGACGACTTTGGAGACGATTTTCTCATTGTGACTACTCGCGATCAAAGAAGTTTGAAAGAGTGCCTTAAAAAAGGATTTTTTTTGAAAATGAGTTGAAAAACATGTTTATTGATGTTGAGTTGGTCGAATGGGTCGGTCGAATGCACAGCGACGGTACCAAACAAAATGTGTAAGGCTTGTGTTTTCGATCGGTAGGTCGAAAACACGTGTCGATTTTTGACTTAGGAAGTCGAGTCTAGGAGTTTAAGGGAGTTGTGAGGGGGCAGACGCTCGCGTGAAGATTTTGGTGTGTGATGGTGGATATTTATAGAGAAATGTGGGGTGGTAGGTCGATTGAGTTTGCTTAGAGGCTAAGCAGGAAGCCTAAAGAGGCGCGAGCTCCCCTGCTATGCAATGGGGTGCCCTATCCTTTTCAATTTGGGCGTGGCCTTTCCCCTATCTATTGTTTTGTTGGTTTAATTTGTGGTAATCAAATGAGATGCCGTGTTAAAATATAGGCATCTAATAATATGATTTTTGGGTGTTACTTGGGGTAGGTATTTTGTGCTTGACTCTGGTTTGATCCGTGTTATCGGGATTTGAATTTTGAGTCGGTTTTTGACCCGATGTCAGTTTTGACTCTAAGTAGTGTCATTTTAATGAAAATGATGTGATAAAGCCATTCATGGCATTATTATTGACATTCGAGACTCGGGTTGACTCAGATTGACTCGAGTTGCGGGTTTCTGAGTCGATTTTGGGTCCGAAGACGGTTTTAACTCTAAATTGTGCTGTTTTAATGCAAATGAAGTTAGAAAACCATTTTTGAAATCATTTTTCATATCCGAGTAATGCATTAAACCGTCTCATGTATTGCCAATCCACGCACGCATATCAAAAACACAATATAGTTTGATCATCATCGGGTGGTTTTTGGAAGGTGCAAATACTGGGTATCTACAGAACCCCCACTTTGACTGAGGCTTGGACGGGTCAAAAGTCAATGTATAGCCCCCAGGTCAATCGAAGATTACAACCTGAAAGCCATTGCGATGTCGAGGCGACTCAAAAGAGTTTGAGCACAGACCTGCCGTCGGGAAGGGCGACGCCAAGGCGACTCGGGGGTACGAGTCAAGGACATGTCGTCAGGAACAGTTTAGAGTCTCTCGAATGTCCATGTGGGTCGTTTTAGGTCCGTTAGACTACGTACGAAGGCTCGCCAGCCATAGGAAGGAGTCATACCTGAGGCATCTTCGGGATATGTCCTTGAGTTGTTTCTTGTTTGCGCGCGAAGGCTCGCCAGCCGTGTTGAGGTGCGTTTTGAGGCTTTCTAGGCATGTTGAAGGTGCGTTTTAAGGCTCGCCAGCCATGGGAAGGTGCATTTGAGGCTCGCCGGTCATCGATGGTCGAATAATCGACTTTGGGAAATAGTCTGAAACATCGGGCTTATTTCAAGATATTGTCTGGTAGTAACTTCCAACCAGGTTGACGTTGATAGGTTCGGCTAGGTAGCAACAAACTCCAACTTGATGAGGGTCCTAATAGAACTCCGTGGGGATAAATCACCTAAGCAAGGCTCTCTGGAAAACCATTTAGGGAGAGCATTGCGTCGGGATCATGAACGATGCTGCGAGAATCTTTGAAAGACCTGTGTGACTTCGATTTGAAAATCGGCACTCACTGGGGAGATAGAAACTTCTCAGGACTCGCCGAAGATATGAGTTGCTACTCGTTGGGAGGTAGCGTATGCCATGTAATCGACGGGGTTAAAGCCCTTAGACTTGATGCGTCGGCGTTTGTTGGGAAGAACCCAATATTCAGTCGGTGTGCGTTTTTCTTCTCAAGATTATCTGCATAGTTAGTGACCACAAAAATCCGCAGTCGCATAGACAAGCACGTAGGATGCAAGCATGTAAGCACATAAGCACGTATGCAATTAGCACTTAATATCTCGCGTGAAGGGAGATAGGAGTTTTGAAAGTTGTGTGGCTTAATATCTCACGTAAATCGCGATTTGATAGATTGGAGACACATGGCCGTTGCAACATTGATTCACACGGACGCATACTGACAGACTTACAAATAGACAGTCATGAACGTGATATAAACTCGGTATCGACACGACACGGGGGTGACTTTGACAGACTTTGCTTATATGTGTGCAACTCCTTAGCCTAGAAATGGGTGATGACGCACATCAAATCCTTGGAGTATAAGTTCCGCTTGGATGAGGAACACGAATTGATTGTCTTCTCCAGACATCTTTGCCTCCGTTCCCCTGTTGTAGATCCATTCTCGAGTTTTGATGATTCCGAGGGCGGAACCAAGACCTTGTCATTGTCCAACCGAGCACTAGGCTAAAGGTGGTTTCTTTTGGACTGTAGTTGAGACTCAAGAGATGTTTGAGGATAAAAGACGGGTGACGTCTCAAAAGAGAAGCTCCCAGAGTGAGAAGATGGGAATTTGGCAAAAGGAGGAATGGGCGACGTCTTAAGGAAGAAGCCCCCAGTGAAGAGGTATAAGATTACTTTTTGCAGCTGGGTGGGCTGTTTTTGAGGATTGATGCTGATGGTTGAGAATAAAAGGGGTATGCGGTTGTGTCCTTGTTAGGGGACTGCCTACGTATTCGCGTGTTTGCGAAATCAAACCAGATCGTAGTTCTGCTGGGCGCAAAATGGATCGCAAATTAAAGGTGTAAAAAAATGAATGTGTGTGGGGATGTGGTTGTGCCCTAGTAATAGGACTGCCTACGTATTCGCGTATTTGTGAAATCAAACCAGATCGTAATTCTACATGTGTGTTGATAATTGGTTTTGAGGTGTATGGTTGTGTCCTTGAAGGACTGTAATGTAGGGGAAATGCGGGTTTAAATCCCGACAGGTTTCGACTCTGCTAACGCCATTGGAGATGTCTCGATAATTGGGCAACACGACCTAGACCAGAAGGTAGGTACTAACTTCGGTGGAGACTCGATATTATCTAGATGACTTGACTTGAAATCGACTGGACTCTAATCGACTCGAGGCTGAATTAGAAAGGTGGACTGAAATTTCGAAAATAGAAATTTTCAAAAAGATTCATTTGTCGTTTTATGGACGGCTTCCAAAGAGTAGGGATCTTTAGAAGGTCGGCCAGTTGAAAGGGTTGTCATAGGTTTGTTTTCAAAAGACGGTTTAAGTTGAGATTGCGGCGGATCTGAAAACAAAGTGTTGTTTTCGAAGACGGTTTTTTGAAATTCCGAATCACGGATTAGAAAATCGATAATCGAATAATTTGGAATCGGCATCACAATGGCCATGAAAACGGTTAAATTTATTTTCAAAGGATTTAAAATTGGGTTGAAAATTTGAAAACGGTTAGATTTGTTTTCAAATAATTTGAAATTGGATTTGTAGTTTGAAAACGGTTAAATTTGTTTTCAAATGCTTTGAATTGAATTTGACATTTGAAAATGGTTAAGTTTGTTTTCAAATGATTTGAAATTGGATTGAAATCTTAAAACGGTTAAATTTGTCTTCAAAGATTTGAAATTGGAATTGTAATATGAAAATGGTTAAATTTGTTTTCAAAGATTTGAAATTGAAATTGAGATCTGATAACGGTTTAAATTGTTTTCAATGATTTGAAATTGAATTTCAGATTTGAAAACAGTTAAATTTGTTTTCAAACACTTGATTTTGAATTTGATATTTGAAAACGGTTAAATTTGTTTTCGATGATTTGATTTTTGAATTGAAATTTGAAAACAGTTAAATTCGTTTCCAAAGAATTGATCTTGAATTGAAATTTGAAAAGGTTAAAACTGTTTTCAAATGATTTGAAATTGGAAATTATGAGGATTGAATTCGTCATTACGACGGGTTAGAAAACCGTTATACCCTTTGAAAGACGGTATGCAAATCGAAGATTGTGAGAATTGAAATTGTCATTATGACGGCTTAGAAAAGCCAAATTTGATTTCCAAGACGAGATTTGAAATTTGGAAAGTTGCACGGGTTGAAATCATCATCATGACGGTTTGAAAAATGTTTTTTTAAAACTGATTTCGAAATTTGAAAATTCGAGGGTTGAATTCGTCATTACGACGGCGTAAAAGGGCTCTTTGAGAATGCAACGGTCGGCGACAGAACGACGTTTGAACGACCATTATGACGACGTAAAATGGTATTTTGAAATAGTTTGTGAAAACCAATGTTTGAAATCGTCATTACAACGGCATGAAAAGGTGCAATTGAAATGGTTATAAAAACCGGGTTTTGAAATGGCCATTATAACGGCATGAAAAGGTGCATTTGAAATGGTTATAAAAACCTGGTTTTGAAATGGCCATTATAATGGCATGAAAAGTGCTTTGAAACGGTAGTAAAAACCGGGTTTGAAAATCGTCATTACGACGACCTATAAAGGCGTGTCGTTTAAAATGTTTGTAGAAAATCGGGTTTTTAAAATCGTCATTACGACGGCCCAGAAAGGCGTGCAACGGTCGGCGAAAGACCGAGTTTTGAAATGGCCATTAAAACGGCGCAAAAAGATGTTTTTTTTGAAAGTTGGAAATGACACGGAAGGACTTATGATCACATAACACATAAGCACTCACAGTTCATTATATTATGCATAATGCTGACACGGGTTTTGGTTTAAAGGGTGGGTTACACACCAAGCAATCAACCTCGATTTGCGAGAGGGATACCAATCCAAAAAAAATGTGTAAGGAGGGTGCCCTAGCCTCGTGCTCCAAGGTGATGATAGCTTTTTGACGAAACAGAAATGTGTAACGTCAATGGTATGCTTGACTCAATCGGGATTCAAAACGCGGGGATGAGAAAACTCACGCCAACGAGACGAGCCAATTGGTCGAAAAGGGTTATGTTGTGGTCCCGGACAAGGAACCCGACTTATGACCGTAATATCAATTAATGCACCTACCGATCTGCGGTCACGGGCCACCTTCACACCAAGCCAATCTGTGGACATGCAGCGGTATTTTGAAAGCCACGGTCGGCGGCATAAAAATGCTTTCGACCGGATCGCTTTAGATCGGACGGTTTCATCTCGCAAAAGGTCTCAAAATGATTAGAGATGTTCGGAGTCGCCACCAAGCATTTTTGGGATGCTTGGAACCCGTTCGAATCCACTTTATACCTAGGTCAATCAAGGCAAAAAGCGGTGTTCGACATAGGTACTAAAGATAAGGACTCGCCTCCCTTTTAGCATTCTATGCCTAAAATGACTCTCGTACGCCCTCGATAAGGCCATCCACTGTCCAAAGTTTCTGAGTAAGGGGTGAGGGTACGAATTGGGGAGCCCTTTAATCGGACACCTAATCCCGCCCGCGTTATCGGCCTCTACTGATCGATCGTGGTTGTTTAAGTGCTACAGTTGATAAAACGGTGTAAATTGATTTACATGTCAAGTTGGATTTAGATTGATTTACATGTGAAAATGGAAATTAAACATCCATTTACCAAGTTCGGGTTATGATGCTTAACACGATCCATCAATTGAAAAAGGGTGTCAAATGACAAAGTGTAAAAAACATAAACTTGTCAATCTGATCCGTTACGTATTCAGATAAACCGTAATCGGGATCGTCCTAGACAAGTATCGAAATGGGACAAACAGTGTCAGGCAGCCCTGTTAAGGCGCGAGCCTATTGGCGAGATAAAGGGCTCTGCCCTGGTTTTGAAAGATGGAAACAGACGGCCGCTTGGGGCATGAGCCATGAGCCGACCTAAGGAGGCGTCTCCTAGTTCTTGAAAAGGTTATTTAAAACCGTATTTATGATGAAAGATTTGCAAATGTTGTTTGCATGACTCGGAATAATTACTATTGTGTTAGTAACATTCTTTGTCGGATTTGCATGTTTGAAAAGTATAGTTTACAAACAAAAATGTAAAATATTTGATTTGAACTAATCATGTTAAGTTTACAAACTCGGTTTTGGCTCGTCTAACCTATGCTTGAATCGTGTTATGCATTGTTCATGTTCATAAAGTTATGAAAACAGTAAAGACATGAAATAAGTGAGATATTTACATCCTCAAACTTACGTATTTTGATGTTTGCGTGGTAGACGACTTTAGAGACGATTTTCTCATTGTGACTACTCGCGATCAAAGAAGTTTAAAAAGAGTGCCTTAAAAAAGGATTTGGTTTTGAAAATATGTTGAAAATATGTTAATTAAAACATGTTGATTGATGAATCGAATGAGTCGATCAAATGCACGGCGATGGTACCAAAAAAATGTGTAAGGCTTCTGTTTACGATCGGTAGGTCGTAAACACGTGTCGATTTTGTGACTTAGGAAGTCGGGTCTAGAAGTTTAAGAGAGAGGTAAAGGGGCGGACGCTCGCGTCCAGATTATGGTGTGTGAAGGTTGGTATTTATAGAGAAATGTGGGATGATAGGTCGGTTAAGTTTTCTTGGAGGCTAAGGAGACACCCCATTGAGGCGCGAGCTACCTCGTGATACAAGTGGGTGTATTGTCCCTTTAAATTTGGACGTGGCCTATTCTCCATCCATTGTTGATATGTGGTATTCATATAAGTTGTCGTGTAGCAATATGGGTATATAATAAGATGATTTTGGTGTTACTTGAGGTAGGTGTTTTGTGTGCCTGACTCGGGTTTGACCCGTGTGAGTCGGAATTTTAATTTCGAGTCGGTTTTTGGCATGGTGTCGGTTTTGAATCTAATTAGGGTCATTTTAATGGAAATTACATGATAAAGGCATTCATGGCATTATTTTTGACATTAGAGATTTGGGTTGACTCAGGTTGACTCGAGTTGCGGGTTTCTGAGTCGGTTTTGGGTCCCAAGACGATTTTAACTCTAAATAGTGTTATTTTAATGCAAATAAAGTTAGAAAACTTTTGAAATCATTTTTCATATCCGAGTAGTGCATTAAACCGTCTCATGTATAGTCAATCCACGGACGCATATCAAAAACACGTTATAGTCCGATCATCATCCGGTGGTTTTTGGAAGGTGCAGATACTGGGTATCTACCAAGCCCCCACTTTGACTGAGGCTTGGACAGGGCGAAAGTCAAAGTATGATCTCCAGGTCAATCGAACATTACAACCTGAAAACCATTGCGATGTCGAGGCGACTCAAAAGGGTTTGAGTCAAGGACCTGCCGTCGGGAAGGGCGACGTCGAGGCGACTCGGGGCTTCATGTCAAGGACCAGCCGTCGGGAACATTTTAGAGTCGGTCGAATTCCAATGCGGGTCGTTTAAAGTCGATTAGACTACGTATAAAGGCTCGCCAGCCATAAGAAGGAGGCATACCTGAGGCATCTTCGAGATACGTCCTTGAATCTTTTGCGCGCAAAGGCTCGCCAGCCGTTGTTGAAGGCGGTGCGTTTTGAGGCTCGCCAGCCATAGGAAGGAGTTATACCTGAGGCATCTTCGGCATATGTCCATGTGTCGTATCTTGTGTGCGTGCAAAGGCTCGCCAGCTGTGATAAGGAGTCATACCCGAGGCATCTTCGGGATACGTCCTTGAGTTGTGTCTTATTTGCGTACAAAGGCTCGCCAGCCATCTATGGTCTAATGATCGACTTTGGAAAATAGCATGTATGACATCCATTTTAAAAATCGGCACTCGCTGGGGAGTTAGAAACTTTTCAAGACTCGCCGGGGATATGAGTTGTTGCTCGCTGGGAGGTAGCATAAGCCATGTAATCGGCGGGGTTAAAGCTCTTGGTCTTGATGGGAGGTAGCATAAAACTAAAAAGGCTATATAAAATGCACGTATCAAATCTCCCCAAACCGAACCTTTACTCGTCCTCGAGTAAACTAAATGCAAACTAATGGAACGGAAATGAAAACTCGGAGCTAGCTATAACTTGTCTACTTGAACCAATTTAATGCAACAGAAATCAACAGTCATAGCTACAGCAGTCAATACGCAAATGAATTATAAGATGTCCTTAAATAAAGCTGACCTATCGACCTTGCAAGACCAACAAAATCAGACTCTCACGTGGTCACTCTTCTCTCATGAAAGAGAAAGAGAAACAGTCACTCACCTAAACTGTGACCTACATAACATGCATGCAACAAAGATGATAGACGATTCAAGTAGTACGCACACATTCCAACCAACAATGTCCGTCACAGCCGAGGGCTTACAAATAGTATAGGAATAGTGAGGTTCAGGTGAGAAAAGGCAAAATAAATTATGGAAATGTGGAGGTAAAAGCGCCAAGCTAGTTCCTAAACAGGACCATATGAAACCATCCGAATCTCAACTGACTGAAAATAACACACAAGTGCCCTTCATTTGGCACAATGCTCACTAACCATATACACTATCTCCTCAAAAATATATGAATAATAACAGAGGAGCGAGACGGCCACAAAATTCCCTTTTTTAAAACGGTCTCAATTAATCAAACAACACAAATCAATTTTTTTCTAAGTTTTCATTCTTTTTCTTTTTCTTTCTCACGTGAATTCAAACTTTTTTCTTTTTTTTCTTTCATTCACGTTTTTCTTTTTTTTTTTCCTTTTCATGTTTCTTCCTTTCTCATTCCTCTACCAGCTCCAACAATACACAAAGGCCAAACTCGCCAATCGATCAACATACCACAAAAGACACACTAAATTAGCTTGACTGGGCAGGCTTAGTTTGGATGTAGCTAATGGGTTAAAAAGGCTAAATTTGGCTTAAGTGGAGCTAAATGGGTGAAAAATATAAGAAATGGAAATTTGCAAGCACCTCCCTGCATGTGACACGGACCACAAACCCGAATGTATGCAATTGACAAGAAATCGACTGTCATAAATGTGCAAAAAGATGAACATGCTATGCAAGGAGTACTACTCTCAATTCCTATGTAAACCGGTCATGAATGTCACCAGTTATATGGCTCTAAAACTCAGAATTTATAGAGTAGGTTGCCAATTTATCAGGTCAAGTCTACACAGTCAGCTTAATTTGAACATAAATTTGTAGATTATGCGTAAGACTCAGTTAATAACTGTCAATAAAAGTGCAAGGCTCAAGTAAAAATGACAAGTTACAGTGCAATATTATCACGGAAATCAACCATTCCGACTCAACCTATATGCAAAAATAAACGTGAATATTTTTTATTTTTTTGAAATTTTCTAATTTTTTGGATTTTTATGATTTTTGAAATAAATTAAAACAATGCAAGCAGAAAAATAGAAAAGTGAATGCAAAACAAATGCAAATGCAGACTCAAAGGATGCATTAACCTCCCCAAACCAAAACGGACAACGCCCTTATTGTCCTTCAGCATACACCAGCAGATATATACAGGGGAACAGGAAAAATGCAGCCAATAAATGTATGAGAAACAATAAATAAAAAGGAGACAAAAGAAATAAAAAAGCAAGAATGTACATACAAAACATGAACCTCCGCCTCAGCTATGCCCTCCTATGGAAATCGGCCCACCTGCAAGCCCGGTCGATATGCGGACGTGCAACGGTCTTTTGAAAGCCATGCTCGGCGGCGTAAAAATGCTTTCGACCGGATCGTTTTAGATCGGTCGGTTTCGTCTCGGTAAGGGTCTCGAAACGATTAGAGATGTTTGGAGTCGCCACCAAGCATTTGTGGGATGCTTGGAACCCACTCGAATCCACTTTATACCTCGGTCAAATGAAGCACAAAGAAGGGGCATCTATCCCTCTTTAGCTTCCTATTTCTAGAATGACTCTCGTACGCCCTGGATAAGGTCGTCCACTATCCAAAGTTTCTAAGTAAGAGGTGAAGGTACGTATTGGGAAGCCCTTTAATCAGACACCCAATCCCGCCCGCGGTAGCGGCCTCTACTAATCGATCTTGGTTGGTTGAACGCAAAAGTTGATAAAACGGTTTAAATGCATGAATGCGCATCCAATACTTCAAACCTAACATGTGAGAGCTTTCTAAGTCGGTTTATTTAATCCAAGTATCAAGTATAAGATGTCGAGTTGGATTTATGGTTGATTTGCATGCAAGACGGAAATTAAACATCCATTTACCGTATTAGGTTTATGGTGCATAACGCGATCCATTTGTCTTAGTAAGGGATTTTGCAAATGTGATTTTTGAATGAGCAAATAGTCATCTGATCCGTCCTATATCCGGGTTGGCCGGAGTCGGGATCGTCCTAGACTAATCTTTGGAAAGGGAATGACCAAAGACCAGCGGCCACATGAGGCGCGAGCACATTAAAGCGGTCAAGGATCTCCCCTGGTTTTGAAAATAAGAAATAAAAGGCTTGTTTAGGTGCGGGTCAGTCAACAGTTATATGCCGTGCTCTGGCCATTTGAAAAACGTTTATGAAATGTGTTGAAAAGTTGGTATTTAAACCCGTTTTGGTTTGAAAGGGTTGTTTAGACCGTATTTGTTGATTTGAGGAACGAGACTTGAATAATCATTATTTTTTTGATGATATTCGGTGTCGGGTTCGACTTGACATGGATAGTTTTGAGAATGATCATGAACCAATTGTTTTAAGTTCATTTGAATATAATTAGTCGATACTCAATCTAGCATGGCATGTGGATGCAAGGATGACTTTGTGTTGGTGACTAATATGTTTATTTTAGAAATTTAAATAAATGATGAAAGGCTTTAAAATACCTCTCAAAATGTAAAGAAATGAAATAAAAGGCTTTAAAATACCTTTTAAATGTTATTAACCAAATATTATCACCGGAACACGGATTAAACCGTCATGGTATTAAGAACCAAGGGTGAAAAATGTTTTATGGTTAAAATTTGTAAAAATAAATCAAAGGGTTTGAAAACATTCGAAATGGTAAAAACCGATTACAAATATGAAAAATAGATTAATGAGGAAGGATGAGAACAAACACGGTTGAGTTCTGACCTGGGCACCCCATTGAGGCGCGGGCCTCTGTACAGAACAAGGGGCATCTGCCTCAGGCCAAAACTCAGTTTTGGCTCGTCTATCCTATGTTTTGGATCGTGTTATGCATGTTTTAGCATGGTATGGCCGTAAAACAAGCAAAGACATGATAAAAGAAGGATTTTTACACCCTCATACTTACATGTTTGGTTATGGCGAGAAACCGACGTAAGTGTAACAACTCGTTTGGTCGGAAAAGACTCGTTTAGAACCGTTTTGGTAAGTAAAAAGACTGTTTTATTAAGATTAGTGACGGTGTAGTGCTCGAAATGGTCGGTCAAGTGATTTAATGCACGATGACGGTACCAAACAATGTGTAAGGCTTGTATTTACGATTGGTAGGTCGTAAATACGCGTCGGATTGTGACTTAAGAAGTCGAGTCGAGAATTTTAAGGGAGAAAAGAGGGGGCGGACACTCGCGTAAGTTCTCAAATGGGGGCATTTGAGGGGTATTTATAGGAAAATGAGTGGTTGTGTGAGTTTTGAGCGATGTGGCCACCTGCTTTGCTCAAAGAGGCGCGAGCCACGTCGTGGGTCTTCGAGTTGTCCTGTCACTTTCACACAAGTGCAATCATGATTTGTTCTATCCTAGGATTTGTAGTCACATGTTTGGTACTTGACCATTCATGAATCCGGCAAAATCTTAGTATAGAAGGTTTGAAATGGTTTGTTTTTTGTGGTTGACTCGGTTTGACTCGTTGTTGGAGTCGGGATTTGAATTTTTGAGTCGGTTTTTTGTCCGTTCTCGGTTTTGACTCAATAGTGTCATTGCGACCCCGTCGTCATGCATTAAACACTCCAAATACTTTTGAAAAGTGTTGAAATGTTTTATTTTCGAAATCGTTTTATGTTTTCCGATGTAAAGTTGTACACAAACTGTCGATCAAACGGCGCGATTCCATAACATGTTGTAGTCCGATAATCATCGGGTGTTTTTTGGAGTCTCAGCATATAGTGGGTATCTAAAGAGCCCCCACTTTGACTGAGGCTTGGACAGAGCAAAAGTCAAAGTAGAGCCCCCAGGTCAATCGAAGATTACAACCTGGAGACCCAAACGACGTCGAGGCGGCTCGAAAGGATTCGGGCCAAGGACCTGCCGTCGGGAAGGGTGACGCCAAGGCGACTCGAGGGTACGAGCCAAGGACCTATCTTCGGGAATAGTTTAGAGTATGTCGACTGTCCGTGCGGGTCGTTTAAAGACCGTTAGACTACGTACAAAGGCTCGCCAACCATAAGAAGGAGTCATACCTGAGGCATCTTCGGATACGTCCTTGCGTGTTAGGGGACAACGGCTCGCCAATTGTGGTGCGTACATGAGGAGGGATCGCCAGCCGCGACGCGTAGTAAGGCTCGCCAGCCATGGTGCGTATATGAGGAGGGCTCGCCAGCCGCGATGCCTAGTAAGGCTCGTCAGCCATGGTGTGTATATGAGGAGGGCTCGCCAGCCGCGATGCGTATTAAGGCTCGCCTGCTATGGTGCGTATATGAGGAGGGCTCGCTAGCCGCGATGCGTAGTAAGGCTCGCCAGACATGGTGCGTATATGAGGAGGGCTCGCCAGCCGCGATGCGTAGTAAGGCTCGCCAGCCATGGTGCGTATATGAGGAGGCTCACCAGCCGCGATGCGTAGTAAGGCTCGCCAGCACCAGCCGCGATGCGTAGTAAGGCTCGCCAGCCATGGGGCGGTCGGTTAATTGACCGTGAGAATAACCGCATCGGATGGGTTTGTTTTGAAGGTAGCAGACTCATGATGCCGCCGTGGAAATGGTGAATTTTGAATCTCACTATCAATGTTGTTGAAATGAGCGGGTCCCGCGAGGAAGCCCTATGTTGACATTTTGAAGGAATAGTGAATTATGAATCTTCACTACTCGTTTTTTGAATTTGAAGTAGCGGTTTTAATCGCCGTCTGTTTGAATTGTATTGAAGGAAATAGCGAATTTTAAATTTCGCTATTACATCTGAAGTGACGGTTTATGTGCCGTCATTGACATGTGAAGGAAATAGTGAATTTAGAATCCTCACTATTACGTTTGAAGTGACTGTTTATGTGTCGCAGTTGACATGTGTGGTGAAAATAGTGGAATTTAATTTCCAACTATTATTTTGAAAATGACGGTTTTAATTGCCGTCGTTTGAAATTTGACGAAATAGTGAATTTGAATTTTCACTATTATTTTGGAAATTAATGGTTTTAATTGCCGTCGTTGAAATTTGAAGGAAAATAGTGAATTTGAATTTTCACTCATATTTTGAAAATTGACGGTTTTAATTGTCGTCGTTGAAATTTGACGAAATAGTGAATTTGAATTTTCACTATTATTTTGAAAATTGACTGTTTTAATTGCCGTCGTTGAAATTTGAAGGAAAATAGTGAATTTGAATTTTCACTATATGCTTTTGTGTATGAAAAATGGCCGTATTAATCGCCGTTTGTTTGGAATTTTGATGGAAAATAGTGAATTTTAATTTCACTATTTGTTGTTGTATTTGAAAAATTACGGTCCTTAATGTCGTCATTGAGAATTTGAAGTTTGTTATGGGAAATTGTGCCAAAGCCCAAAATTTCGCTGAAAGAGCAGGGAGCACCTCATTTAGGCGCGAGCAACCTGGCGAGTCAAGGGAGCTTCCCTATTTTTCTGTAAAAGACGTGAGGATTGTCTGCATATCATCCTCATTTCATCTTCAACCTTTGACACAAAAAACCAAAAAACCGCCATTGTATGTCTTTAGCTTGCTTCCATTCGTGCCATTATAAACAATGTCATCTTAAGGTATGTATTTCCTCTTGAATCCATTTAAATTTGTTGGTCTTTTAGCTGAATTGAAATAGGGCGAGAATTTTATATAAATAGTGATGTTTTTATATAAATAGTGATGTTTGTGCTTCATTGTTCCATCATCCGAAACACAAAAAATATCTATAAAATCTCTTCTTCTTCTTTTACAAAAATATTTCATGGATGCCTTTGAGAATGCGTTGCGACAATGGTGCCGGGATTTATCGCCTCCCGAAAAGTATCAACTTATTTGTATGGGAGTTGGTCAATTGTTGGTGCTCCATCAAGTCAAGGTGTAATCCTCATTTCTGGAAGCATGTTCCCGGTTTTGGGATTCGAAACACCATGTCTTCCTTTTCCCGAAAGGTGAAATTTGTCCTCTTGCCGAAGAAGTTGGAGCCATTGGTGGGTGGCCGAGTTGTGTTCGGGTGCTTCCTCCGACTCGTTTGTGCTACAAGGAGAAATTCCGTTCAATGTTGGGCTTGTCGACAAGTCAAGTCAACTTCCTTCTTGTTCCACATGGTGTGGACATGTTGGCTCTTATCAACATCTTTTCGAACCGATTAGACGCATATGTTTCGGAGGTGGCTAGGAGAAGGGCTCTTGCCTTTTGCCTTATCCATGTGTGCTTCTTTGTTGATGCTTTGAAGAAGGAGGGGCCGAAATGGTATGGTAGCATGACCCTTGTTCACGTGTTTCGGCAAATAGAGCATGATAGAGATCCATCATGGTTGGTGCTTGGCGAGATCATACAAGCTTTGGACAAGGAAGGCTCTTGTGGAGAGGCTCCTTCATTTGGGTCCCCAAGGATCCTCCAAGTGTGGCTATTGGAGAGGCTAAGGTATGTAGAGCCTCCGGTTGATTCTTCTTCTTATTCCTTCCGTCACCTTACTATGAGGAAGAAGTTGTACCCGGATAGCTTTGCTTCCACCGAGGCTTATTGGGTCGCAAGATTGGAGGAGGAGGGTGGTCCTCACATCCGTTGGGCGGTGCCATGGTGGCACTTGAGGTCCTTCACGGGGTTGCCCGCTTCGGGTGCTAGTCCTCGTACTTTGATGGTGGTGGGATTGAAGGTTGCCTCCTTCATTTATCCCGAAAAGCTCATGAGGCAAATGGGGCGTCAACAAAAGGTGCCCGCTCAAGATACCCTTATCCAAGAGAATGTTTTCCGGAACTCTGAGCTTGTAGAGGTCTTCGAAAGATGGTGGGCCACTCGGCCACTTTGGGAGGTACCAAACCCCGTTGCCACGACATGGGTGACTCCCGCTTATGTTAAGTGGGCAAGATCTTCGTCCTTGGAAGAGAGGTCCAAATTCCGTAAGGACGAGGCCGTCGACTTGAAGTATCGAGAGGTTGGCAAGGCCAACCGTGCCTTCTTTGAGGATTATTTTGATGGAGCTAGCCCCGATGTGATGAGTCCACCAAAAAGGAGAAGCTCGGGTCCCAAAATTGTGGTGGGCCGTGTATGGGCTCATTTCGGGCCGAACATGGGGTCTTGCACTAGACCGGAGGCCGTTGCCGTTGTAGATCCGTTGAGGATCCGTTCTGAAGAGGAAATTCATGCTAGGCGGGCCAACAAGAAGAACAAGGGGAAGATGTACCCCGAGGAAAAAGGTAAGGGTAGGATGAAAGAGTGAAGACCTCCATTACCCACTTTATTATTATGTTGTATTATTGTTGTGAGTTTTTATTATGTTGTACTAGCTATGTTTTGTGTGTTTTGTGCTACTTTTATTATGTGAGGTGTTTTAGTCAACACCTTAGCTTTGGCAAGTTGTAGACTTGCCGAGCCTTGTGTGTTGTTGAATTTGTAATCCCTCCCATTATTGATTAAATAAGAGGATTGCTCGTGTAAAAAATGTGAACGCTTGTTTCTTCCATCCATCTTGTAAAGGCAATTCGGTTTGAATCGTCCTAAACATTTGCACTTAGGAAAGTGGGATTTTTTGGGAGGAAGGGAGGAAGGCTTATTTTTGTATTTTTTGTGGGGAAAAAGGAATGTTGTTCCCTTTTCTCTTTTTCTTTGATGGTGATGTTTTTTTGTATGTGGGTTTTTTTTTTGATTATGGGGATGGTTGTATCCTTCCTGTGTAGGAAAGGACTGCCTACATATCCACCTGGAGAGGTGACATCAAACCATGATCGTAGTTCGAAATGTTCTGTAAATTTGATCGGTTTTGTGGTTGTATCCCTCATGCATAAGAGGGACTGCCTACGTATCCACCTAAAGAGGTGAAATCAAACCACGCTCGTAGTTCAGGGGTTTTTGTGTATTTGTTTTAGTGAAAATGGACGTTGCCTTTGACAGATCAAAGGACATTCGAAACGGGCAAGTTGTCGCAACTTAGACTCGATAAAACATGCAATTTCAAATCAGAATGCGTTGAGGAACTTGACTTGAAAAAGGGTTAAGGTGAACGCTAGTTGTAAAACTAGGCTGAGGTCGTTGGTTGCTATGTTTCAAGGGTAGTATTTCTTGAGTTGGTCGGGTTTGTAAAATCCTCCCCGTCTAGGTCACTCAGTCTCACTGCGCCCCCCGAAAGTATTTTCTTTACCAAGTATGACCCGGCCCAGTTGGGTTTGAATTTTCCCCTCGGATAGACGGGTAGCGGTGCTCGGACCGACTTGAGGACCAAGTCGCCCTCCTTAATGTTCCTGGGTTTGACCTTCTTGTAGAATGCCCGTTGTATACGTCGTTGGTATAGCTAGACGTCGTGCAAGGTGTTGGATCGCCGCTCATCTAGAAGAGTGAGTTGCTCGTACCTTTGACGGGTCCATTCCGCCTCAGGGACTTGACTCTCTAACAGGATACGTAGAGAAGGGACCTCTAACTCTACCGGTTGAACCGCCTCCATGCCGTATGCTAGGTAGAAGGGTGTGGCGCCTGCCAGTATTCGAATAGAGGTTCGGTATCCCTAGAGTGCGAATGGGAGTTTGTTCGGCCAATCGCGGTAGTTGTCTTGCGTTTTCTTAATAATGGTGACAAGATTTTTGTTAGCTGCCTCCACCGCTCCGTTAGTTTGGGGACGGTAAGGGGATGATCGATGTCGTTTGATCTTGTATTTTTCCTACAAGGCCTGAGTTTCCGTCCGGAAGTGAGAGCCTTGACCGTTGATGATTTCATGGGGTACCCCATATCTGCAGATGATGTTGTTTTGGATGAACTTGGCCACTTGTTTGGCGGTCAAGACTGCATATGACTACGCTTCTACCAATTTGGTGAAATAGTCGATGGCGACGAGGACGAAACAATGCCCCTTGATGCTTACCGGGTTAACTTTTCCGATGATGTTGATGCCCCAGGTCGAGAAAGACCAGGGTGATGTCATGGTGTATAAAAGGGATGGTGGTATGTGCTGTATGTTGGCGAAGATTTGGCAATTGTGGCAATGTTTGACGTAGTTACGGCAATCGGCTTCCATAGTGGTCCAGTAGTAACCTAACTGCATCATTTTTCGGGTAATCATCATTGTGCTCATGTGAGGGCCACATTCTCCATCGTGGACCTCTCCCATGAATTTTTTGGCTTTGTGATGGTCAATGCAAAGGAGGAAAATCCCTTGGAGTGTTCTTTTGTATAGTTGATTTTGATTTATCACGAATTGTGATGCTAGTAAACGGATGGCTCTTTGTCCTCTTGGGTCAGAGTTAGGAGGGAATTCGTTTTTGGTTTTGTAGTTGAGGATGGCTTGGTACCAAGGTACGACATGGCTTTCCTCGTCGTTGTTGATGCCACAAATGTGAGCTGGCTCGCTCCTGACACAAAGGGGCATCAATGTCATGTCGTCAGGTATGTTGACGAGCGCGGCAAGTTTTGCCAGGGCATCAGCAAATTGATTTTCCTCTTGTGGCAAATGGAAGTAGTCAACTTGGTCGAAGAACTCGGCCTCTTGATTGATCTTTGCTCGAAAGGGAGCTAAGCTGTCACTTCGTATTTTCCATGATCCGGACACCAGATTGATGATGAGCAAGAAATCGCCGTGGACCCTCAGTCTCTTGATGCCAAGTGTGATGGCTGCTTGTAGGCCGATCAGGAATGCTTCATATTCAGCGGCATTGTTCGTGACGGGGAAGTCTAGCTTGACTGAGATCGGAACATGTTCTCCCTCTGGTGATATTGGAAGGATTCCTACCCCGAAGCCTCTCAGATTAGATGCACCGTCGAAGTATAGGTCCCATGCGTCGGAGCCGGCACAAAGGATGTCTTCGTCAGAAAGTGACCATGTGTCGGTCATTGGATCCTCGTTGACGGGATTTTCTGCCAGGAAATCGGCGACTGCCCTTCCCTTGATAACCTTGAGGGGTACAAACTTGAGATCAAACTCGGACAACATGAGTGTCCATCTAGACAGCCTTCCGTTTAGTACAGGTTTCTCGAAGTTGTATTTGATTGGGTCCATCTTGGAGTAGATGTGGACCGTGTAGCTGAGCATGTAATGTTGTAGCTTCTTTGTTGACCATACTAGGGTAAGGCATGTCTTTTCCAGTTGGGTGTACCTTGTCTCGTACTCAATGAACTTTTTGGTGATGTAGTAGATGGCTCATTCTTCGCCGTCGACTGTTTATGCTAGCATTGCTCCCATGGCTGTGTCGGTAACAGTCAGGTATAGGGATAAAGAAATCCCCGGTTGAGGTGGCATGAGGACAGGTTGCTTGGATAGGATTTCCTTTATCCTTTCAAAGGCTTTTTGACAATCGTCGTCCCAATCGCTGTGATCGGAGGCGCGAAGCTTCTTGAATATTGGTTCACAAATCATGGTGAGCTTGGCAATGAAGCGGCTGATGTATTGGACCTGACCGAGAAATCCCCGAATCTCCTTCTCGTTCTTAGGCCGTGGCATTTGTTGGAGGGCTTTGATTTTGGTTGAATCAACCTCAATGCCTCTTTTGCTGACGACATGTCCCAAGATTTTTCCGGAGGTGACCCCGAATGCACACTTCTGAGGATTTAGTCTCATGTTATATTTCCGCACACGAGCGAAGAATTTCCGAAGGTCACCGATGTGGCCATCCCGTTCTCTTGACTTGACGATCCTGTCATCGACATATACCTCGACCTCCTTGTGCATCATATCATGTAAGAGAATGGCAGTGGTTCTTTGATAGGTTGCTTCGACGTTGATGAGACAGAAAGGCATGACCCTGTAGCAATGTGTACCCCACTGCATAGTGATTACAGTCTTATGCATGTCTTCCTCAACTATTTTAATCTGGTTGTACCCAGCATACCCGTCCATGAATGATAAGAGGGCGTGCTCGGCTGTATTGTCCACCAGAATGTCAATATGTGGCAAAGGGAAGTCGTCCTTTGCACTCGCCTTGTTCAGATCCTTGAAGTCGACGCAAACCCGAATTCTTCCATCTTTCTTCAGTACAGGCACAATGTTGGCCACCCAGTTAGAGTATTCAGACACTTTGATGAAAGCAGCCTTGAACTGTTTATCCACTTCTTCCTTGATTTTCAGGGCCCATTCAGGACTCATTCGACGCAGCTTCTGCTTCACAGGTTTAGCTCCGGGCTTAATGGGTATCCGGTGCTCCGCAATTTCCCTGTCAATCCCAGGCATATCTCTGTAGGACCAGGCGAATACGTCCTTGTATTCTTGGAGGAGGTCGATGAATTGTTGTCTTTCCGAGGGGTCCAGGATTGTCCCTATCCTAAGTTCTTGAGGTGTGTTGTCGGTTTTTACGTTAATAGGTTTGGTCTCCTCAATGACAGGGGTTCTGGTTTCCTGTTTTTTATGTTCTTTGGCTAAGTGAAGTGGGTAGTCACTCAAGTCAAATTCCTCATAGTCATTTAGAATTGCATTGCAGTTAAATTGAGACGAGTCGTAAGCAAACTTAGGGTTCATTAAGTTGACACGAGCGAAAAGCTCGGAAAGGACAGACATCTCATGGTCGGTCAGAGGCGATACAGCAGAGGAGGTGGCCCTGGAACAGGCTCCAGGTTGTCACCTTTCATGGGAGTGGGGGTGACCCTAGTAGTTTCAGCCACGACTTTGTGATAAAAAAAGCGGGAAGGTGACCTTGACAGGGACATCAGGAGTGTTAGGACCTATGATAGACTCTGACTCCGACTCAGACTCAGATTCAGATTCATCTTCACTTCCCTCTTTGAACATGGGGCCTTCTCCAGTTGTGATCTTGAGAATACGGCGTCGGCGATCGGTCCACTTGGCGGTCTTCCTCCAGCCTTGTGCAGCTTTCTTCGGGTCAGTGTCGGAGATCAAGGCGGTTGGGTCAAACTGGTTGTCCTTAAGGGCGATGTTGATTATGTCCTCATAGTCGAGGTGCTTGATGTTATCCTCTCCAAAGAGGAGGGTGACAGCTTGTCCATCGAGGCATGACGATGGCTTAGACTCGGTTGATGCAGCTTCGGTGTTATCGGGGATGAAGTAGCAGTCCTGAAATACTTCCACACCCAGGTACATGGTCTTGTCCACAGAGTCATAGATCAGCTCCGGAAAGCCATGGTAAAGCTCGGACTCTCCCTCGGGGACAAAGTATCCATTGAGAGTCAGATGATAGGGACGGAGGATAACCCCGTGCTTCTTACGTTTTCGAACTAGGAGGTTCATCTCCTGGATATCTTCATCGGTAGGTTCATAGCCCAGTCCGAAGGGGATGTTGGGGACCCTAGCCTGTTTCAAGGGAGGTAAGGTGCTCTTCAGTGGGTTGAGGGGTAAACCCGGGAAGTAACCCTGGCGCATCATGATGCGGTTGACTGTGAGGTTGGAAAACGGGTCACAATCAAAGGGTGTTGATTCATCAGTTATGGCGTTCACGGCTTGGAATCCCCACATTTCATTATCATCCTCCTCAATGGGTTGGGAGGCTATTCCCTTTTTCATCACGGCTTTGATCGGGGAAGCCGGAATCGTGATCATTTTCCCGTTGAAGGGGACCCTGATTTTCTGGTGGAGAGTTGAGGTAACTGTCTTGACGGCGTGATTCCAGGGACGTCCCAGGACTATATTGAAGGAGGCGTCGATGTCGACCACCTGAAAACTGGTTTGCCTTTCTCGTGGTCCGGTTGCGACTGTTAGAGTGATAAGCCCTGCGATGAGTGCCGTCGTAGGCGCGTACTCCTTGATTTGTCGGGACCAAGTCAGCTTCCTTAATACCCAGTTTGTGAGCTGTCTTGAGGGTAATGACATTCACTGAGGCCCCGTCATCCACAAGGACCATGGGCACATTCTTCTTGAGACATTGTACGGTAATGTACAGGGCAAGATTATGATTGGCTCCGAAGGGAGGGATATCCTCGTCAGAGAAGACGATCGGGTTGTTCAAGTTAGGGGTGTTCCTTGTCATGTGTGCCACTATTTCTTCAGGGGAGGAGGTGGAGGGCACAGTTAATTTTCCCAAGGCCTGTAGCAAAGCCTGTCGATGCTCAAAGGATGTCGCGATCAGTTGCCAAATTAAGATTTCGGCTTTTGCCTTCTGGAGCAGCTTGAGGATCGAATACTCGGGAGCCTTTGGTTGAGTGTCAATGTCCGGGATGACTTGTTCATTCATTGTTGGAACGACCGTTGGATTGTTCGGGTTCTGTTAGGGGCGTCCCGATTGGGTAAGGTGACCAATCTCCTTTGCCTGCTTCCCTGGGACAATATAAACATCCTAAACATCATCTCTCCAGATGCCATTAATTTTCGAATTCCTAGGGTACCTTGAAGGGGTATTCCTCAGTGGACAGTTTTTGTGAGGGACATTTTTGTGGGGGTTATTCTTGTAAGGGTATTTATTGTGAGGGTGATTATTATGGGGGTGATTATCGTGAGGTGCATGCCAGAATGGTCGCGGGAGCAATCCATCCTGGTGAGGGTAGTTTTAGGCGCTCAGGGGACTCTCCCTCGGGCGTGGTGGTAGAGAATTGAAGATAAGTCGACGGTAGGCATCGTTAAGTCGGGTGATCCTTTCGGAGAGCCTTTCTATGGCTTCTTCAACTTGTTAGAATATGGTGAGCATAGTGGCGGCAATGAACACAAATACCCCGTCTGAGGGATCTTTCTCCAAAGCATTCACCTCGTCGTCAACTGGCAGGATGAGATGCGAGTGGTCCAGAGTTGGCTCATCGTTGGAGATAGCGTGGATTCCCAGAGGGTTTGTTTTGTTGTTTGGCTTAGTCGGCGGGGGTAAAGGCAAATTCCCTTTTTCAGTCATATCTTGGATGATGTGTTTGAGTTTGAAGCAGGTTTCCGTATCATGCCCTTTCCCTTGATGGTACTGACAGTAGCCATTGGGGTTCCAGAAGCGGGATTTCTTAGCATCGGTCGGATCCGGGGTGGGTCCGATTGGTTGTAACTTCCCCTGGTCCATGAGCCTCTTCAGGGCACTTGCATAAGTTGAGCCTATATTAGTGAACACTCTCTGGGGGCGCTCAGCACTCTTGGCGGTTGGTTCAAAGTGGTTGACCTCATCAGTCTTGTTCGTTTGACCATAAGGGCGAGATCCGGTTAATGTGGATCCTTGGTAGCCTCTACCAGTGGTTTTCGCTAAGACGCCCTTCCAGAGGTCATCTTCAATGCTTGTCCCGAGGATTTGCAGATCCTGGAAGGTCTTAATATTTTGGTACTTTAGTAAGTTGGCATACACTAGGCGGAGATTGTTGACGAACTTTTCTACTAAGGTTGATTCACTCGGCTTGCTGACCAGCTGAGTACTTACCCTTCTCCAACGAGTTAAGAATTCGGTGAATCCCTCCTTGTCGTTCTGGGTTAGGACCTCAAGAGTACGGGTATTAGCTTGGATTTCAACAATGTCGGCATATTGCTTGGGAAATTCAACTGCGACCTCATCCCAATTAGTAAGGTTCTTCGGATCAAGGGAGTAGTACCATTGGCAAGGGATCGGTTCCAGAGAGGACAGAAAGATTCGGGTGAAAAGTTCCTATTTGACCCCTTTTATGGCCATGTAGTGTTTGAAGGCACGGATATGATTGAGTGGGTCCTCCACTCCTTTGAACTTGGGCACATCAGTCAGGGTAAAGTTGACAGGTAGCTGATCCCCAACAGGTTCGAACCTTCGGTTGTTCTCAAGATGGATATTGTTACCCCGGGCTAGGAGATGTTCTTCTAAGAGCTTTAGCCTCTTCTCGGTTTCAGTCCAAGGTGGAGTATTATGTTCTCCAGCTTCCTTGTTTTCCATCGCGTCGATACGGGTCTCGACGCGATCCAGGGTGACCTTAAGAGCGGTGAGCAGGCTGGCTAGCTGATCAGTCGTGACATCTCTGTTGTTATCATTGTTGTTGTTGTTGACAGACGAAGTTGAAGATGGGGCCATAGCTCTGAGGCAGAAAAACAGCTCACATTACAACTCAATCTGACACAGTTCAAAGACTGAACGCAAACAACACAAAGGGCGAGACAAGGATCAGACTCAACAAGACGAGGATGACCGTGTGTGGTACCTCGGTGCTGACTCGATTTATGACATGACGGTGTTGACCGAACTTTTGACACGCGTACAATGTAGTGGCGTGGCGCCATGGGACGAGTCTCGTGGTGACACGACTCATAAGTAAAGACCCATAAGTACGTTTGCTTCGACTTGATAGACACGAGGCGGAATTGGAACGGTGGACTGAAGTTTTCAAAAATAGAAATTTCCAAAAAGATTCATTTGTCGCTTTATAAACGGCTTCCGAAGATAGAGATCCCCGCAAGTCGGTCAGTTGAAAGGATTGTCTTGATTTTATTTGCAAAAGACGGTTTTGAGCTTAAATCGGCTCGGAAAACAATGTATTGTCTCCCAAGACGGTTTTTTGAAATTCAAAATTGTATGTGTTGAAAATCGAGTTTAAAATGTTAGAGGAGGTCTCGGGGACGGTGCATGGTCCTCGGGATCTCGAAAGTGTCTGGAGAAAAGGGTGTTTGCTTTTCTCGGGTTTTGAGAGAGCCATTGTCGGCACGAAACAGGTTAAAATCCGTGTCTAGATGCGATGATTATAACTGCGTAAAAAGGTGATTTGAAATGGTTGTAGAAAACTGAGTTTGAAAATTGTCATTACGACGGCCTAAAAAGGCGTGTAGAAATGGTTATAAGAACCCGGTTTGAAAATCGTCATTACGACGGCCTAGAAAGGCGTGCAACGGTCGGCGAAAGACCGTGGTTTGAAATGGCCATTATAACGGCGCAAGAGGGTATTTTTGAAAGTTTGAAAATGACACGGAAGGACTTATGATCAAGTAGCACATAAGCACTCACACTTTCATTATATTATTCACAATGTTGACACGGGTTTTGGCTTAGAAGGGTGGGTTACACACCAAGCAATCAAACCCCAATTTGCGAGAGGGATACCAATCCAAACAAAATGCGTAAGGAGGTTGTCCTAGCCTCGTGCTCGAAGGTGATGAAAGCTCTTTGACGAAATAGAAATGTGTAACGTCAACGGTATGCTTAACTCAATCGGGATTCGAAATGCGGGGATGAGAAAACTCACGCCAACCAGACGAGCCAATTGGTCGAGGGTCCGGACAAGGAACCCGACCGTGACCATAATATCAAATAATGCATTCAAACCAAGACCTCGTTCGAGTCTCACCATCTAGGGATCACAAAAACGTAAGTGTCCTAGTTATCCCCAGTGGAGTCGCCAATATGTGGACATCGGCCCACCTGCAAGCCCGGTCGATCTACGGACGTGCAGCGGTCATTTGAAAGCCACGCTCAGCGGCGTAAAAATGCTTTCGACCGGATCGTTTTAGATCGGTCGGTTTCGTCTCGGTAAGGGTCTCGAAACGATTAGAGATATTCGGAGTCGCCACCAAGCATTTGTGGGATGCTTGGAACCCATTCGAATACACTTTATACCTCGGTCAAACGAAGCACAAAGCAGGGTTTTACATAGGTACTAAAGATAAGGAATCGTCCCTCTTTAGCATCATATCTCTAGAATGACTCTCGTACGCTCTGGATAAGGTCGTCCACTATCCAAAGTTATTGAGTAAGAGGTGAACGTACGTATTGGAAAGTCCTTTAATCAGACACCCTATCCCGCCCACGGTAGCGGCCTCTACTAATCGATCTTGGTTGGTTAAATACAAAAGTTGATAATACGGTTTAAATGCATGAATGCGCATCCAATAATTTAAACCTAACATGTGAGAGCTTTCTAAGTCGGTTGATTTAATCCAAGTATGAAGTATAAGATGTCGAGTTGGATTTATGGTTGATTTGCATGCTAGACGGAAATTAAATATCCATTTACCGTATTAGGTTTATGGTGCAAAACGCGATCCATTTGTCTTAGTAAGACATTTTGCAAATGTGATTTTTGAATGAGCAAATAGTCATCTGATCCATCCTATATCCGGGTTGGCCGGATTCGGGATCGTCCTAGACTAATGCCGAAAAGGGAACAGACCATGCACTAGGCGGCCAGATGAGGCGCGAGCCTGTTGGCGGTGCAAGGGGGTCTCCACTGGTTTTGAAAATAATTAAGAAAAGGCCTTTTTAGGCACGGGTCAGTCAACGGTTATATGCCGTGCTCTGACCATTTGAAAAACGTTTATGAAATGTGTTGAAAAGTGGGTATTTAAACCCGTTTTGGTTTGAAAGGGTCGTTTAGGCCGTCTTCGTTGATTTGAGGAACGAGACTCGAATAATCATCATTATATGATGATATTCGGTGTCGAGCTCGACTTGAAATGGATAGTTTTGGGAATGATCATGAACCAATTGTTTTAAGTTCATTTGAATATAATTTGTCGATACTCATCATCGGACCCGGGTTAAAATCCGGCATGGTATGTGGAACCAAGGATGACTTTGTGTTGGTGACTAATATGTTTATTTTGGAAATGTAAAGAAAGTTGAAAGGCTTTAAAATACCTCTCAAAATATAAATAAATTAAATAAAAGGCTTTAAAATACATTTTAAATGTTATTAACTAAATATTATCACCGGAACACGGATTAAACCGTCATGGTATTAAGAACCAAGGGTGAAAAATGTTTTATGGTTAAAATTTGTAAAAATAAATAAAAGGGTTTGAAAACATTCGAAATGGTAAAAACCGATTACAAATATGAAAAGTAGATTAATGAGGAAGGACGAGAACAAACACGGTTGAGTTCTGACCTGGGCACCTCATTAAGGCGCGGGCCTCTGTGCAAAACAAGGGGCTTCTGCCTTAGGCCAAAACTGCTCGTCTATCCTATGTATTGGATCGTGTTATGCATGTTTTAGCATGTTATGGTCATAAAACAAGCAAAGACATGATAAAAGAAGGATTTTTACACCCTCATACTTACATGCTTGGTTATGGCGAGAAACTGACGTAAGTGTAACAACTCGTTTGGTTAGAAAAGACTCGGTTTAAAACCGTTTTGGTAAGTAAAAAGAGTGTTTTATTAAGATTTATGACGGTGTAGTGGTCGAAATGGACGGTCAAGTGATTTAATGCACGATGACGGTACCAAACAATGTGTAAGGCTTGTATTTACGGTCGGTAGGTCGTAAATACGCGTCGGATTGTGACTTAAGAAGTCGAGTCGAGAATTTTAAGGGTGAAAGGAGGCTAGCCTATTCGCTAGAACGTCACAATCCTACCATGGATTTCCTAATCCCAACATGAAAATATTTAGTTACTGATATTACTAATGTTGTCAATAATAATAATAATAGTGAATGAACTAATTGAAGGCATGATAAGAAAACAATAATATTGCATAAACAAGATTAGGGCAGAAATTAATCAAGAGAGAAACAAGGAATTAAAGCAATAAATAACAAGATTAACATTAAAAGGAGAAGAGAGATTAAAATCTCAAGCGATTCCGGCTTAAAGATCAAATCCACTAAGCAAAAGATTAAGGGAAGAAAGTTACAGTCGAAAGTTTAAGTGAAAGATTAAGAGAGTTCTCAGAGATGAATCAAGCATAAGCAGCGTAAAACAGCGTACTTAATAACCTAATTATTCAATGCTTAAATAAGTAAACTAAGTCCATCACGAAATAACACAACACGGGTTAATTAAGCCCGTCTAAATCCACAACCTCTCGATCGAGTGATATAGAACCACTCGATCGAGGTCTTCAGGAGATAACCCTCTAGATCAAACCAAAATATCTCTCGATCGAGGAAACCCACTAAACAACATTTCGATCGAGCAAAGAAAACCACTCGATCGAACACTTCAGCTTCCCAAACCACTCGATCGAACAAATAAACCCATCGATCGAGTGTTCTTCCACCAAGATAGCTTCTAAATCGTCTTTGACTGCTCCGTTAACCACCCTTTCACGCAAATCAAGGCATAATCTCGCTCTAACATTCCCGTCTCCTCAAAACGCATGCAAAATAGGACAAAAAGAGTACGGTTTCACCACTTTCAGGTTCTCTTCTGCAATTCAGATAAAACAAACCAGAGTAGCTAATTTGGGGCATTTGCAATATAAAACGGTATAAAAAGGCATAGAAATACGTGCAAAATAAGACTAAAAAGGCTATATAAAATGCACGTATCACACCGCGGCTGGCGAGCCCTCCTCATGTACGCACCATGGCTGGCGAGCTCTCCTCATGTACACACCATGGCTGGCGAGCCTTACAACGCACCGCGGGTGGCAAGCCCTCCTCATATACGCACCATGGCTGGCGAGCCTTACAACGCACCACGGGTGGTGAGCCCTCCTCATATACGCACCATAGGTGGCGAGCCTTACTATGCACCGTGGCTAGCGAGCCTTACTATGTACCGTCGCTAGTGAGTCTTACTACGCACCATGGCTGGCGAGCCTTACTACGCACCATGGCTGGCGAGCCTTACAACGTACCGCGGCGGGCGAGCCCCATCATATCCGCAACACAGCTGTCGAGCCTTTATCTGCAAGCAAGATACAACCCAAGGACGTATTCCGAAGAAACCTCGAATATGACTCCCTACCAAATCTGGCAAGCCTTTGTCCGCAAACACATAAGGACATATCCGAATATGCCTCAAATATGACTCCTTCTTATGGCTGGCGAACTCTTGTACGTAGTCTAACGGATATTAAACGTCCCGCACGGATAGTCGACAGACTCTAAACTGTTCCCGGCGATAAGTCCTTGGCTCGTACCCTCGAGTCGCTTGGCGTTGCCCTTCCCGACCGCAGTTCGTTGGCCCGAATCCTTTCGAGCCATCTCGACGTCGCTTGGGTCTCCAGGTTGTAATCTTCGATTGACCTGGGGGCTCTACTTTGAATTTCGCCCTGTCCAAGCCTCAGTCAAATTGGGGGCTCTATAGATACCTAATATCTACTGAGAGTCAAACAAACACCCGATAATTATCGGACTACACAATGCTTAGGAATCGCAGCGTTTGATCGACAGTTCGTGTACAACTTTACGTCGGAAAACTTAAAACGATTTCGAAAATAAAACATTTCAAAACTTTTCAAAAGCAACCTGAAGTGTTTAATACATGACGACGGGGTCGCAATGATACTAACTAGAGTCAAAACCGACACCGGACCAAAAACCGACTCAAAATTCAAATCCCGACTCCAACAACGAGTCAAACCGAGTCAAACACATAAAAAAACCATTCAAATGCTTCCATGTTAATATTTCCCGAGATCAAGAATGTTCAAGTACCAAACATGTGCATACAAATCCTAGGATAGAACAAATCATGATTGCATTTGTGTGAAAGCGATAAGACACCTCGAAGACGTTCGACGTGGCTCGCACCTCTTCGAGCAGCCCAGGTGGCCACGTCGCTCAAAACTCACACAACCACTCATTCTCCTATAAATACCCCTCAAATGCCACCATTTGAGAACTCACGCGAGTGTCCGCCCCCTCTTTTCTCCCTTAAAATTCTCGACTCGACTTCCTAAGTCACAATCTGACACGTGTTTACGACCTACCGATCGTAAACACAAGCCTTACACATTATTTGGTATCGTAATCGTGCATTAAATCACTTGACCGACCATTTTTACCACTACACCATCACTAAAATTAATAAAACACTCGTTTTACTTACTAAAACGGTTTTAAACCGAGTCTTTTCCGACCAAACGAGTTGATACACTTACGTCGGTTTCTCGCCATAAGCCAAGCATGTAAGTATGAGGGTGTAAAAATCTTGTTTTATCATGTTTTCACTTGTTTCATGACTATAACATGCTAAATCATGCATAACATGGTCTAAAACATGGGAAGGATGAGACAAAACCGGACTTTTTGGTTGAGGCAGAGGCTACTTACGTAGCACATAGGCTCGCGCCTAAAGCGCCATGCCCAGCCTTAAGTCCAATCCGTGCTTGGTCTCTTCTTTTCCTCTATTTTTCATTTTCATATTTGTAATCGGTTTTTACCATTTCAAGTATTTTCAAACCATTTTTCACAAGTTTTAACCATAAAACATTTTTTACCCTTGGTTCTTAATACCATGACGGTTTAATCCGTGTTTCGGTGATAATATTTGGTTTCTTACATTTAAAAGGTATTTTAAAGCCTTTTATTTCATTTCTTTACATTTTGGAAGGTATTTAAAAGCCTTTCATCATTTCTTTACATTTTCAAAATAAATGTATTAGTCACCAACACAAAGTCATCCCTGGTTCTACATACCATGTCGGATTTTAATCCGAGTACGATGATAGTATCGACTAATTAAATTCAAATGAACTTAAAACAATTAGTTCATAATCATTTTCAAAATTATTCATGTCAAGCTTGCAAAGTCGAACCCGACATCGAATATCGTCAAAATAATGACGATTATTCAAGTCTCGTTCTTCAAATCAACACAAATGCGGCCTAAACGGCCTTTTCAAACCAATAAGGGTTCAAATACCCATTTTTCAACGCATTTTATAAACATTTTTGAATGGTCAAAATACGTCATATCCCGTTGACTGACCCGCGCCTAAACATGCCTTTTCTTTTCTTATTTTCAAACCAGGGGAGACCCCCTTAAAACGCCAATAGGCTCGCGCCTATTCTGACTGCCTGATGCAGGGTATGTTCCCCTTCCAGCATTGGTCAAGGACGATCCCGACTCCGGCTAACCCGGATATAGGACGAATCAGACGACTAATTTGCTCATTCAAATATCGTATTTGCAAAACATCTTACTAAGAAAAATGGATCACGTTATGCACCGTAAACCTAATTTGGTAAATGGATGCTTAATTTCCGTCTTGCATGCAAATCAAACATAAAACCAACTCGACATCTTATACTTGATATTTGGATTAAATCAACCAACTTAGAAAGCTCTCACATGCTAGGTTTAAACTATTGGATGCGCATTCATGCGTTTAAACCGTTTTATCAACTTTTGCATTGAACCAACCAAGATCGATCAGTAGAGGTCGCTACCGCGGGCGGGATTGGGTGTCTGATTAAAGGGCTTCCCAATACGTACCTTCACCTCTGACTCAGAAACTTTGGATAGTGGATGGCCTTATCCAGGGCGTACGAGAGTCATTCTAGAGATAGGATGCTAAAGACGGACGTTTCCTTATCTTTACTACATATGTCAAACACTGCTTTGTGCTTCGTTTGACCGAGGTATAAAGTGGATTCGAACGGGTTCCAAGCATCCCACAAATTCTTGGTGGCGACTCCGAACATCTCTAATCATTTTGAGACCCTTGCCGAGATGAAACCGACCGATCTAAAACGATTCGGTCGAAAGCATACTTTTACGCCGCCGAGCGTGGATTTCAAAAGACCGTTGTACGTCCACGGATTGGTGATGCGTGTCTTTTATATAAGGTTTTTACCTCATTTTTACACGCATTTCTGTGCCTTTTATGTAGCATCTGGCTACAAATACCCCCGAATATTCTACTTTGGTCCGTTTATTGTATTTTGCAGGAATTGACCAGAGAGGAGCTAAATCGAGCCTTAATTGTCCCAATTGTATGCATTCATGGAAAATAAGGAGCTGGAGCTTGGACATTTAACATTCGGAAGACGCGTTAGCTGAGTTGGGGAAGCAATTCAAGTCCTAACATGCCTATATAGCTCGATCGAGTAGTCTACTGCTCGATCGAATGCTCTACACACTCAAGACTGGTCGATCGACTAGTTTAAAGGGGTCGATCGAGGAAGTTCTGCAAGCAGTGCTCGATCGAGAGGTTGTTCTTACTCGATCGAGTGATTTGCATTCGATCGAGTAATCTTTCTACTCGATCGAGGGGGGTTTCGTGTGTTTTTAGCTTATTTCCGCCTAATCTCTTATGGGCTTTGTAATTAGTCCATAGATTAGGTTTAAGACGATTTTTCTAGTATAAGACTGAGGAGAACATCACGTTACTCCCATCTCTTCACTACGTACATTTTGGACTGCTACTTCTATCACTGTTCCCTTGATTTTTATTCTCTACATATGTGACTCGGATTCGGTATTATCAATCTAGTTTAATTCTTAATCATATTTACTGCTTTTAAATCCTTTTCCTCTTTGCTTTATAATCATTCAATCAGTCTCTTAATAGTTTGTTCATCATGCTTAGTTTTAATTATTTGGTTATTGTAATTGTTAATCCGACAACTATGAGTAGCTAATTTCCTATGCTAAGACTATAGGGGATCCATAATATAAAGGGAGAGTAATCGATTTACTAGGTTGATGTCGGTACCGTCTTTGTTGTTTAAGTGCTACAAATAATTGTAATTGCCTAATTGAGTCGACGCAATTAGACCCTTATTCTTAGTGGACCTTGACCTAGACCGAAAGCTTGGAAGGGGCAGACTAGTAGAGAACAATAGAGTATTGCAGCGAGGGCGAAAGTTAAACTGTTTACACTTTAGGGTGAATTAAGGACCGAAAGGTGACGTTCGCTACCCCTTAGACCGTCTTCGCATTGACACAGGGACCTAGATTACTCGACCAGATGATTATGGTGAACCGTTTGTCTTAGCTATTCTCCTTTATCTGTTAAACTCCTTCCTTTTATTTCTCTTTTCCTTATTCTCTTAGTTTAGAAATCACATTTTATAAACCCCCAAATTGGTTACTTAGACGGACTTAAGTTTAGCCGACAAATTCCTACCTCTCTATGGATTCGACCCGACTTCCCTAGCTATATTAGTTAGAACCAGTTGGTCATTTTTGACAGGTATGCGACAGACGTGTCAAAATTTGGCGCCGTTGCCGGGGAGGTGGCGCATATTTGTTGCTTTAATTAAGTTTGTCTCTCGTCTCAGGGAATTTATTCCTTGAGACCGATCTCATTTTTTGCAAAGTTTGATCAGCTGCAGGTTAACGTTTGCCTCGGAAGTCTATTTGCAAGATGCCTACGATTACAGAGCATACAGAGCCATGTGGTAGATGTGGCGAGGAAGGGCACGATCTTTATGAATGTGTAGCAAGTATAGAGTGCGCCCTTGCTTACAAGAAGTACAAGCAGGGAGTTCCTTTCTCCCAGCTATATGAAGAGATAAAGAGCGTTTCTACCCCTTCTACGCCAGTTCCACAACCGGTCTCTCCCTCTGCAAGAGAAGAAATTGCCGAGTTGAAATCCATTATGATGAGTATGTCACATAAATCTGATACGGTTATATCGGAATTGAAAGAGCAAGTCGCGCAGTTGACACACGCGACGGATCAGGCCAGGTTTCTTCCAATTTGCGATCCAGCCAGTGCGATGAATTTTCAAAATGACCGTATTCATGAAGAAAACGAGGTGTTGACAAACGATGATGACTCAGATGATGATCTAGACGAGTTCTTGCAGGAAATACTCGCTGCGTGTGCTGTAACCACTCGATCGAGTGACTCTTCTACTCGATCGAGCGGTTCTAATCGTCCAGTGACTCGATCGAGTGAAAATGGTGCTCGATCGAGAGGTGCAGAATTCCAAGACGGTCGATCGAGTGACACTACTACTCGATCGAGGACTTCAGCTGAAGAGATCACTCGATCGAGTGAAGAACATGGTCGATCGAGCGATCAAGCTACTCGATCCAGTACTTCAAGTGGCAGAAATTCCAATTTACTATCTAATACCGCCACCGTGTCATCTTCCCCTGCTGTGGAGACGTCACGAATTGTTAAGGGTAAAGAAAAGGTTGCAGGACCGCTCATCGCTACCAGGGTACCCTTCCCAAGTCGTCTGAAGGACGCAAGGATCGAGCAACAGTACGGTAAGTTTGTGGATATCGTGAAGAACCTTCAGGTAACTGTCCCTTTTTCTGAACTTGTTACTCAGGTACCCACTTACGCTAAGTTTATGAAAGATATTGTGACGCGTAAGAGAAATTTGAGCGAATTTGAGACAATTTCATTTATGGAAGAGTCTAGTAATTTACTGTTGAATAAAGCCCCTCCAAAAATGAAAGATCCGGGCAGCTTTTCTATTACTTGTGTCATAGGCAATATGGTTATTGATAAGGCCCTTTGCGATTTAGGTGCCGTGTTAGTGTCATGCCCCTTCCTTCTGCAAAGAAATTGAAGATGAGTCATTTCAAGGTGACTAACATTACCCTACGGATGGCCGATAGATCTCATTTAGGAGACCCTTAGGTGTCCTGGAGGATGTGCCTGTGAAAATAGGCAAGCTTTACATCCCAGAGATTTCATTGTTTTGGATATAGTGAGGACACCGGACCCAAATTATCTTAGGAAGACCATTCCTTTGTACAGTGGGGCCGTTATTGATGTCGAGACAAGGGCGTCGACTCTTGCGATGAGGGGATGACGCTATCACATTTAGTTTGCCCAGTACTTTAGCCCACCCAATGATAGAGGACACTTGTTATTCGGTCGATATCATTGATGAGTCTATTTATGACTTCTGGTCGGGTTCCTTTATGAAGGACCCACTGGAAGCTCTCATGCTTTTTGATGAGTGTGCAGATAGCCCAGAGGACGATGACGCTGCGTTGGATTTTCTTGTTGATGATTTAGATGAGCATGACGGGGAGCAGGTGGAACAAATGATCAGCACTCTTTGCTCCATTGAGGTAAAGGTACCGGAACGTAAGCCTCTCTCATCTCATCTTAAATATGCTTTTCTAGACGATACAGAGCAATATCCTGTCATCGTTAGTGCCAAGCTTAGTGATGATCAGCTAACCTCTTTGTTAGCTGTACTAAAGAAAAACAGGAAGGCAATGGGCTATTCACTGGACGATATCACGGGAATTAGTCCCGACATTTGTATGCACAAGATAGAGCTGGAGGAGGATCACAAACCTTGCAGACAGGGTCAGCGTCGGCTGAACCAGAAGATGCAGGATGTTGTGATGGCTGAGGTAATGAAGCTGCTGGATGCAGGTATTATTTATTCTGTAGGTAATTCTAGATGGGTAAGCCCAGTACAGGTAGTCCCGAAGAAAGGAGGGACAACTGTAGTTAAGAATGCTATGAATGAATTAATACCTACTCGAGTAGTGACTGGTTGGCGGATGTGCATAGATTATAGACAGCTGAATGTCGCCACCAAGAAAGATCACTTTCCCCTTCCTTTTATTGATCAAATGGTAGAAAGGTTAGCTTCTCATAAATTTTTCTGCTATTTAGACGGGTATTCAGGGTTCTTTCAGATCCCTATCCACCCAGACGATCAGGCTAAGACTACATTTACCTGTCCTAAGGGTGTTTTTGCGTATCACAGAATGCCTTTTGGTTTGTGCAATGCCCCTGCCACCTTCCAAAGGTGTATGATGGGGATATTTTCAGAGTATATTGAGTCTATCATGGAAGTTTTTATGGACGATTTCAGTGTATACGGAAGTGATTTTTCTAACTGTCTGTCTAACCTTGAGAAAGTTTTGCAGCGCTGTATTGAGGTTAACCTTGTGCTGAATTGGGAGAAGTGCCACTTTATGGTCAACGAGGGAGTTGTTTTAGGGCACTTAGTTTCTGATAGGGGAATAGAAGTTGATAAAGCAAAGGTGGAAGTGATTCAGCAATTGCCACCTCCTGTTAATGTTAAGGGGGTGAGGAGCTTCCTTGGTCACGCCGGTTTTTATCGCCGGTTTATCAAGGATTTCTCCAAAATTGCTAAACCACTTACACAGCTGTTGCTTAAAGATGCCCCTTTTGTGTTTACTGACGCTTGTCTTTCTGCTTAACAAAGTTAAAGCAGGCCTTAATCTCCGCGCCGATCATACAGCCTCCCAATTGGGACTTGCCGTTTGAGATCATGTGTGACGCGAGTGACTATGCACTAGGAGCGGTGCTTGGCCAGAGGAAAGACAAAGCCTTGAATGCTATTTACTATGCGAGCCGAACTCTGGATGAGGCTCAAGTGAAGTACACTACCACTGAGAAGGAGCTGTTAGCTATAGTTTATGCCTTAGAGAAATTTCGTACTTATTTAGTTGGGTCGAAGTCACTTTTTTTCTTGACCATGCGGCTTTGAGGCACCTCCTTGCTAAGAAGGAGGCAAAACCACGGTTACTGAGATGGATACTTCTCCTTCAGGAGTTTGATTTGCAGATTAAGGACAAGAAAGGAGCTGAGAACGTTGTAGCTGATCACTTGTCGCGACTGATGCGACAAGAAGGGGAAGATTCTCTACCTATTGATGATTCTTTTCCTGACGATACTTTAATTGCTGTTATATCGTCTATTGTTGACCAGGAACCTTGGTATGCAGATATAGCTAACTTCGTTGTCAGTGGCAAGTCCGCCGACCTTTCTCATCAAAAAAGAAGCGTTTTACGTATAACGCTAAGCATTATACAGGATGATCCTTACTTGTTTAAGGAATGTGCAGACGGTCTCTACAGACGGTGTATTCCGCAGTGGGAGACCAAAATAGTCCTGGAAGGCTGTCACTCCTCTTCATATGGTGGTCACCACGGTCCATCGCGCACCGTGGCTAAGGTACTTCAGTCTGGTTTTTACTGGCCTTCTTTGTTTCTTGACGCCTTGAGTCTTTTGTTTCACATGTGATGCTTGCCAACGATCAGGGAACATTTCGAAGAGACATGAGATGCCACAAAACGGCATCCTAGAGGTTGAGGTTTTCGATGTCTGGGGCATTGATTTCCAAGGACCGTTCCCGTCCAGTAAAGGTAACAGGTACATCTTAGTAGCTGTAGACTATGTGTCAAAATGGGTTGAGGCAATTGCTTCACCTCATTGTGATGGTAAGACCGTGATAAAGATGTTCAAAAAGATCATATTCCCCCGTTTTGGTGTCCCTAGGGTCGTCATTAGTGATGGGGGGATGCATTTTAAGGAAAAGAAACTCACTTCCATACTGTCTAGAGTTGGTGTCCAACACGGGCGTGGTTTGGGGTATCATCCCCAAACTAGTGGTCGGAGTAGAGGTTTCTAACTAGAGCTGAAAGAGATCTTGTCTAAGGTAGTTTCTAAATCACAGAAAGACTTGAGTCTTAAGCTAGATGACACATTATGGGCTTATAGAACTGCCTTTAAGACACCAATTGGTGCATCACCTTATAGGTTAGTTTATGGGAAATCGTGTCACTTACCTGTTGAGCTGGAATGTAAGGCCTGGTGGGCAATTCGTGAGCTTAATTATGATCCTAAATTGTGTGGTCAGAATCGTATTTTGCAGCTAGATGAATTAGAGGAGTTTAGGCTTAATGCCTATGATAACTCGCGCATTTACAAGGAAAAGACGAAGAGATGGCATGACAAGAGAATCCTACCTCGGGAGTTTCATGTGGGGCGAAAGGTGTTCTTGTTTAATGCCCGTTGAGACTATTTCTGGCAAGCTGAAGTTCGGTGGAGTGGTCCATACACGGTGACAGTTACAAATTTGGATCGGTGGAGCTTGAAGATTCCGAGGGTCATAGATTCAAGGTGAATGGCCAATATGTGAAGCATTACCATGAGGCGAGTGAAGCGGACAACCGCGTTGAAGTCTTGCGCTTGACGAGCTCGACGCGCCGATTACTTGATACCGAAAGGTCGTGCGGGACCTCTTAAACCAGCGCTCTCCGGGAGGCGGCCGGACGATTTATTTGTACTTTTGTTGAACTATTTGTTTTTCTTTAGCTTTACGTTGAACTTTAGACGCTGTTTATGAACCCCCTCTGTATTTTCCTTGCTTTTAATGCGTCCTTTGCAGGTTAAAATACTCGATCGAATGTTTTTGTGTTCGATCGAGCACTTTCTGATGTAGCTGTTACTCGATCGAGGGATAATGTCCTCGATCGACCAGATCCAAACCCGTGTTAACTCGATCGAGTGATCCGTCATTCGATCGAGCTCTTCCAATACACCGGTTCACTCGATCGAGCTGTCCCAGGTGCTCGATCGAGTAGTTTCGACATCCAGCTGCTGTTTTACGGCTATGGAGCTACTGCTTGACTTTTCTTGACCTCCCATGTTCATGGTCGGTTTGGGGAGGTCCCTCCTTATGACATTTTGTAAGTTTTCCGACTCCGCCTCTCTTTTTCCTTTCAGTTTGCATTTCTTTCCCTATTTTTAGTACAATGAGGACATTGTACGGTTTGGTTTGGGGAGGTTTGCATCCATATCCGTGTCTGCATCAGTTCTTGCATTTCTGCTTCCATATTTATTATTTCCGCATGCATTTGTTTCAAAAATTTCAAATTTCAAAAATTTCATGTTTAATTTGAGTCGGAACGTTTGAACATTGACGCTACATTGAATCCTTATTTAAGCCTTGCATTTTCTTGACATTTAATTGGCTTGATTATGTGCATAATCAACGAGTTTTTGTTTCTCTCTTATCTGAACGAATAGACTTGATTCACTATGTCGGCAAGCTACATTACATTCTGAGGTTAGAGCTTATTAAACTGGTGACATTCATGACCGGTTTCATTTAGGATGTGAGTAGTACTCTCTTTAAGACATGTAACATCAATTTGCATAAGCATGAGTTTAGTTTTCTTAATACCTGTATGCATTCGGTCTGTGGATGGTGACACGTGTTAGGAGAGGCAGTCTCCCTTATTTCATTCTACCCATGAGCCTCACATAGCCAAATTGCCTTTTTGTCCTATCAACTACTTTCTATAATACTTCCTACCCTAGCTGAGCTAGTAACGAGTAGTTCTTGGAATGTTTTATTGCAATATGGTTATTTTATCTTGATTTCAGAAGATGGTGGAAAGATTGAAGGGAAAGAAAGAAAAAAAAAATGTTGAATTGAAAAAAAAAAAAAAAGGAACGAAAAGTGCGAAAAAGAAAAGAAAGAAAGAAAAAAAAAGAGACAGAAAAATTCAAAATGAAAAAAAATGATGAGAATTGCACAATGTTCCACACTCCCATGCCTTATTTATAGTTTATGGGGAGTTGACGATTTTTGGTGTTTTGTGAGTTTAGTGCATAATTTTGCACCGTTTCATCTTACTGTTATGAGTACGAAGTTGGGATGCAGTCTATATTTGGATCCGCTGTTGCTAGCCTGGCTATTAACCCCACACATCCAAATTCATTTTAGCCCCTTCTTACCCATTACCTCACTGACCCAAATGTAAGTCCTCGGCACGTGTCTTGGTCATTAGTATGGTTGGAATGCATATGTACGGTTATAGAGACTTTATTCATGTTAACTGCATGCATGTTCTTATAGGTCGAGTTAGGCGAGTGTCTTGCTTCTTCCTATCTTTCACATTTATACTCACCTTGTGCCTGATTTTGAGTGACGAGCGACCCGTGAGAGTCCGACATCTTTGAGTCTTGCAAGGTCGACGGTTCAGTAAGCTTGAAACATTAATTTAACTCGTTTGCACTTTTCAGTTGCCATTTTGTCATTTTGTTGCATTAAATTGGTTCTAGTGGATGATTTGTAGCTGATGCGTTGGTCCCGTTCCATTGTTCACCCTTAGTTTCATTCATATTTGCTTGGGGACAAGCAAAGGTTTGGTTTGGGGAGATTTGATGCGTGTCTTTTATATAAGGTTTTTACCTCATTTTTACACGCATTTCTGTGCCTTTTATGTAGCATCTAGCTACAAATACCCACGAATATTCTACTTTGGTCCGTTTATTGTATTTTGCAGGAATTGACCAGAGAGGAGCTAAATCGAGCCTTAATTGTCCCAATTGTATGCATTCATGGAAAATAAGGAGCTGGAGCTTGGACATTTAACATTCGGAAGACGCGTGAGCTGAGTTGGGGAAGCAATTCAAGTCCTAACATGCCTATATAGCTCGATCGAGTAGTCTACTGCTCGATCGAATGCTCTACACACTCAAGACTGGTCGATCGACTAGTTTAAAGGGGTCGATCGAGGAAGTTCTGCAAGCAGTGCTCGATCGAGAGGTTGTTCTTACTCGATCGAGTGATTTGTATTCGATCGAGTAATCTTTCTACTCGATCGAGGGGGGTTTCGTGTGTTTTTAGCTTATTTCCGCCTAATCTCTTATGGGCTTTGTAATTAGTCCATAGATTAGGTTTAAGACGATTTTTCTAGTATAAGACTGAGGAGAACATCACGTTACTCCCATCTCTTCACTACGTACATTTTGGACTGCTACTTCTATCACTGTTCCCTGGATTTTTATTCTCTACATTTGTGACTCGGATTCGGTATTATCAATCTAGTTTAATTCTTAATCGTATTTACTGCTTTTAAATCCTTTTCCTCTTTGCTTTATAATCGTTCAATCAGTCTCTTAATAGTTTGTTCATCATGCTTAGTTTTAATTATTTGGTTATTGTAATTGTTAATCCGACAACTATGAGTAGCTAATTTCCTATGCTAAGACTATAGGGGATCCATAATATGAAGGGAGAGTAATCGATTTACTAGGTTGATGTCGGTACCATCTTTGTTGTTTAAGTGCTACAAATAATTGTAATTGCCTAATTGAGTCGACGCAATTAGACCCTTATTCTTAGTGGACCTTGACCTAGACCGAAAGGTTGGAAGGGGCAGACTAGTAGCGAACAATAGAGTATTGCAGCGAGGGCGAAAGTTAAACTGTTTAATCTTAGGGTGAATTAAGGACCGAAAGGTGACGTTCGCTACCCCTTAGACCGTACTGCATTGACCTGGGACCTAGATTACTCGACCAGATGATTATGGTGAACCGTTTGTCTTAGCTACTCTCCTTTATCTGTTAAACTCCTTCCTTTTATTTCTCTTTTCCTTATTCTCTTATCTTAGAAATCACATTTTATAAACCCCCAAATTGGTTACTTAGACGGACTTAAGTTTAGCCGACAAATTCCTACCTCTCTGTGGATTCGACCCGACTTCCCTAGCTATATTAATTAGAACCAGTTGGTTATTTTTGACAGGTACGCGACAGACGTGTCAATTGGCTTAGCGTGCAGGTGGCCCGTGACCGCAGGTCGGTAGGCAGCATCACGCCCACTGACCGGCATGTGGCCCATGTCCACAAAGACCATGTTTTTACAAACTCCGAGGATCATTCTTTATGAAGCGGCATCCGCATTCTTTGATCTCAACATTAATTAGGGCCAAAATGTTAGCCCTTATGTGCTCAAGTTAATGGAGCATGTTGAGACTCTAAAATTGCAAAAGGTAGAGATCCCCGAGGAACTCGTCATTGATCGAATTCTTCACTCCTTAAACAAAGTTAAGGCATATGTACAATTCAGGGTGAATTTTAATATGCTAAATAAGAAATTTTTCCTTGATGAATTGCACCAAATGCTTGTGCAAGCCGAGAGGGACATGGGGTTAAGTGTTAGAACCACCAAGGATGTGCTGAACGTTAATCGTAAGGGCAAAGGGAGTTTCATGAAAAGTGGAAATAAGGGAAAGAAGAAAACTTCCTACAAGAACAAAGGAAAGGCTTGTGAAGCTAGCTCCTCCAAGCCCACGAACAGTACCCCGTCCGTGGACAAGTGCCACTATTGTTGTGGTATTGGGCATTGGAAGAGAAATTGTTCAAAATATCTTGGCGATATTAAAGCTGGAAAGGTTATTCCAGTAGGTAAATAATTATCCCTATCTTTTATGTTTCGATCTAAACTTTGGTATTTTGATACAAGTTGTGATGGTTACTCTTTTTATTGTAATTAGGGCATCCTAGCAAGGACAAGGGTAAAGAAAAGCAAGCCTAGAAGATCTTGAGGGAAGCTAGATGTAGCCAACCATGGTGCTAGATCAATGGAAGCTTGACTTTATATTGCTTTGTCTTTATTTTCATGTTGTATTTTGAGATTTTAGAACTATTTTGATTTCCTCGTTTGACTTGGAATTTTGTTTGTATCCTTTAAACAATGGTTGTATTTTGGATATTGGTGACTTAGTTTGCAACCTAAGTCACTTGCTTTATTGTATCGTTTGGTCTAAAATTTATCATCATACACTAGTTGCATAGAGAAACATAATATTATCAACTTAAATTGATCAAATTGACAATTATAATGATTAGATCATTATAATGTCCATAAGCTATGAATTCGATTCTCCTTATGCTATTGTTACTAAGAGTAACAACTTACTTAAGTAAGATCAATTATAAAGTTATTATGAGTTATTTAACTCACATGTTAGGGAATTTACAAACTATAATGGACACATTATTCTAAACGGATGGCCAACCAGGAGATACCTGAAATAGAGAGTCCATTTAACATATGAAATGGATCAGATTGGTATATTACATGAATCAAACTGCCATGATAAAGCTGGTCTTTTATGAGCTAATGCGTCAGTCTAGAGAAACTTCTAATACCTCACGATATATGTTTATAACTCACAAAGCCATCTCTCAAGAAGATAGATGTATTTCTGAGAGATAGAGTGGGAGTAGATTGGATCGTCACTAACATGTCTTATAGTTAATGTGTTACTTTATGAAAGTAATGAAACTATAATATATAAAGATAGAGTGGGAGTATAGCACACATGTCTTATTGTTAAAATATTACTTTTCGAAAGTAATGATATTATGACCTTGCCCCAAATCGACCTTGTTACGAACGAGTCATAGCATTACAATCCTAATATTGTTACTCAAGAGTAGATTTAGTTTAAGGCGAGGGTCTCTTTAAAAGTAAATAGAGCTTTAGAGTACCTAAGTGCATAGATTGATATGAGGATGTTGATCAAGATAAATTATGTTAGGAATGACCACATTTCATTTTGATGAAGAATGGCAAATAATATTAAAAATTCACTTTTCTAAAATGGGAATTTAGAGAAGGAGGTGTTTGGAACACAAAACCTTAGATGAAGATCTAAGAATCCTAACATATTATGCGTAGCTTTCTTAAGTGATCCCAGAATGGTCTTAAGAAAGCATTAAAGGATTATACTTTTCGTTCATGTGATAATTGAGAATGGTATCGTTCACATGATTGAAGGATCATGTTTATTCATGAAGTTAAGTGGGAGCTAGAATTATTTTTCCATGTCTTATATGTTGATGACATATTACTTATTGAGAATAATGTACCAATCACTAGTAGGAAAAACACCTATTGAGTCACTCAATTTACGTCCGTTCTACCAAAACTGACGCAAAAAGTACTCACTTTTGGCGGGAATGCAATTTCGCCCTATAGGGAAGCTTAGTGCTTCAGTTCTTGGAAGAAACTAACGTATATAATGCGTCGGGTCTCAGTAAAACCGATGTATTTGATCAAATACATCAGTTATGTCACTAAACCGACTTATTTGAAATTGCGTATTTGCATCAATTGTAACTAAAACCGATGCAAATGATATTAATTAAAGAAAAAAAACAATTCGTATACACTCACTACCAAAGTACCCAGTACCCACGACTCTCTCATCCCAAAAATCTAAAGAAGCCGTCTTTTCTTCTCCCTCACATTCAGTCGTCATTGCTTTCTCTTCTCATTTTCTTCTTCTTTCTCTTCTCCTCTTTCTCCCTTCCCTTCTCCTTCATTCATTTGGTTTTTTTTACAGTGACCACCACTGTTGTGCATCACCATCGCCATCGCCATCGTGTTACCACCAGTCTCTCCTTCGGGTTCTCCCTACTTATTTAATTAATCTATTTTAATTGTTGCTGAATTAGTTTTATTTCTTAATTAATTTGTTCAATTAGTTAGGGTTTCAATAGAGGTAATAATTAAAGTAAAATTATGGTATTTTGATGCTGAAGATTAGAGTTTTCTTTTTCAATGTTAATTTGAGTTACTAATTGAGTGTTCTAATAACAAATCATGGCTCCATTTCTGGTAAGCTTTTGATTGAATGGTAGGTCAATGTCGTATGGTAATTGTGGTGGACCTCATCACAGCTTTTACTTCGGTAATACATAGTTACTCATGTAAGCAGTGATTTTTCTCATGGCTTGTTAAATTTATAGTACTTTGATGTCGTTTTTGCTGCTATGGATGAAGTGAGTTGTACCTGCATAGTAAGCGAGCCATCATGTATTTCGCTAAAGACGCCAGTTTATTTAGTTCGAATCGTACGAGGTAGAACTTTCCCATAGCTTTTGCTTAATTTGATTGTGTTATTGTCTAGGTTTCTATTTTCGATGTCAAATTTATCAATTTACAAAATTAGGGTTCCTGTTGATTTGGGGATTTTTGGGTTTTCTTAGTTTTACCAATTTACCACAACCTTCTGAAATTCTACTGTGTACCGTGAATTACATTAGCAAATACCGTAACCTTATTGATCGTCGTCGTTAACTTGGTTTGTTAGTTGATACATTAATTCATTCTTTAGCTCAACCAATTACCCACTAACTCATTCATTTGAGAGAGTAAGGACCATAGTAATGAATTTCCTCCTCGTTTTAGGCCCCTGTTTCCTATTCATATTCCAGCTAGACAGGTTCTTAACCCCTAATCCCCCTTCTTTGTTCCGCATTAATATTTGGGCGGATAATGTAGGCCAACTACACTATCTTCCATATAAAGCCTTTATTTGAAGAGGCTGGGGCACTGCGTGCTAAGGTGTTATTCAGCAAGCTAAGTAGGACCAAAGGTTTTTTTAAAAGCGATTATTTTTCCTCGTCTAAAATTGTTCAGCCATTATGAGCTAACATAGTAAATATTGATTTGCAGATGATGTCACAAGAGAGGTCGAACTAGCTCATACGAAATTTAGAAGATCGTCTTCAGGGCTTTAGCTTCAGCTATACATCGAGGGTGATGTAACTTCATGGTCATAGTTTAAAGCTGTAACGTACCATTTTCTCAAACCACCAAACATTGAAAGGGGTTGATGAAGTATGATGATAATGCATCTTTGGGTAATTAAATAGGTTGCTAGGACCTTAATGTTCACATTGTATTCATCTAGTACTTGGTAGGACCTTAATGTTCCTGCTTATTTCATGTATATTATCGAGTTGAGATCATATATCGCATTATGTCTCATTTCATGTCTGTAGTCCCACTCTTCCTTTTCGACCCACATGTTGAACTTTAAATTGTTAATTGTTTCCTGTAGAGTCGACTCTGCATCTTGTGCTAAGGCTGCATGGTCGATCATTGAGCCCTTTCTGATGGCTTTGGCTAGGAAGTATAGACAAGACAAGAATGTCTAAAACACACATTCTTTCTTTATTGTCTATTGATTTTTATGTAGTAGATCTGTGCTTTTCATGGGTTTGCTTGGTTCTGCTTTCATTGTCTGTCGTAGTATGGTTACCTGCCTTATTCAGCCAACAAAAGAATAGGGTATCTTTAAACATAAACTTTACTTACTTATTGACTGTCTATTGAGTCTTTTCTTACTTATATTTTCTTACTTATTAACTTTAGTGCCTTAGAAGACTAAAATCTTTAAACATAAACTGTTCTTTGGTTGTTTACTTATTGCTTCATTTGTTTGTTGTTATCTTTGTTCAGATGCACATTTCATAGGTAAAGAGTTAAAGAGACACAAAATAAGGAATTCTTGGTACAAAATGCATGTTTTCCTATGTATGTAATCATTTAAGTTCAATGCAGAATTTGGGTACATCATAATTCCATGTTTGAATGGGTTTTACAACTTTCTTTTTAGCCAGCTTGAAGGGGGGATTTTTTTGGAGATAAAAGAAAGATAGAGTGGACCAATAAAAGCTTTAGAAGGTGAGTTTTAACTAATCAATTTCTATATATGAGATTTTAATTTCACGGTTATAGTCAATTAGTCAAATAGTTCATAAACTTAAAAGAAGATTATGGGTTTAATTCTATTTGTATGGGTTGTGTGTGTTAATGAAGTTGCATTTTCCACTTTAAAGCAGCTACCAACTCACTCAAACCTACTTATGCTTTAGCCTTTTATTTTGTATGAATTAATTTTTCGTGTGTTCCTGATTAAAATCGAGTAATTGAGCATTGTTTCTCCCTGATTGTTTCTCTTTGATTGCAATAGGTCCAGTTTTTTTGATATGCACTCTAGATGGAAGTTTGGCATCTTTCAGGTTTTGGTAATGTTGTTTATCTAACTATTTGCTTAGAGTATGTGACATATGATTGCAAAACACCAACAATGGTAGATGGAGCTGATTCGAAGGATCTGGCATCCCTTTATTGTTGAGTACAAAAATTCGAAGGACAACTTCAGTTGGTGATCTAAGTGTTATACATCTGATCTGGTAGATGCAATTTGTTTGAGTTAAATTGAACAGTAACAATCGCATTAAAATTTTATTTACCTAGGCAAGCCTCCGCTTATGGGTATAGCTTTGGCTAGTTTAATTTGAGAACCATATACTATAGCTGGTCACAACCTATGTACTTTTTTCCTGATCAAAAATTAGTAATGTAAATATAGAGAGTTAATTGTGGAGGTTGCGTTGTCTTATTTTCCTCCCGTAAACTTTTGTCCGAGTACTCCTACCTTTTTTTTAAGTTTAGATTGATCTTACATTATTTAGTGCATTCATTTTCAGATTGTTATTGTGGGAGCTGTTGAGCTTATATTGTGGCAACTTAAAATTTGTTAGCTCAAGGCATTTTAATTAGTTCTCTGCAAGTAAGTGGGCATCAAGTTGTCCTTGTTTTTGTTTATCCTAGATTTATATGTCCTTGCCGATGTATTCTTGTCTAATCGCAGTGGGTGAAAATTCTTACTAGTCAAGTATATTGTTTTATTACAGGTGCTAGTCAAGTGTATTATCTCAAATCCAGTAGGTACGACTAATGAAGTTTTAAAATGACATCTCTAAATTTTCAGCAATCGTAAATCATGTCGTTTAAAAAGCGGTTTATGATAGGGATGGATGACCTTGTCTTCAACTTAAGAACTTTAAGTTCTTCCCTCCAAACCCTTCAAATTCTTACTAGGTCCTACCCTTGAAATTTCTTTCTTGAGTTTTGCTTTAGACTATTGACCTCAACATTATTATGGGCATAATTTTCACTTCTACTACTCTAAATGGATTCAGTTTTAGCAGGGAAGAAGAAATATGGAGTACTAATTTAAATTGTAACTTTATGTGAATAATTTGACATCTATTAAGGTCAATGCAATCTTATAATTTCCTTAACAGTATTTATGACTATAAGTGCTTTAAAAAATGGTGTTAAGGCTTAGGGGGAGGCATCTTTGTAGAAGGTATGTGATTATGGCATATTTTGCTACACTACGTTATCAGAGGAATGGTTGCAATTTTGCTTATGCATAGATTTGACTTTTGAGAACCTGAAACCATGCTATAAGAAGTCAAAAACGACACGCAACACACATCAAAGTTCATATGGAGCTTGCAAAAGTGACTGTTATACCTGGTTGCTTCAACTGGAGTTAATATTAAGTTAGCTTTATTTTATCAGAGGAATGGCATATATGTATCTGAAGTTAGCTTTATTACTTAGTCATTTGTAATCTACACACGGGTAATATAGTTTTATGTAAGTTAACTAGATGTTCAGAGAACATTTAGTATAAATTAGCTTAGTATCTAATACGTTTGTCGGATTATTCGTACTTTGGATTGTATTTAGAACGTTGTTGGGTTAAATAAGATGTAATGTTGTTTTACATGTAATGTATTACTGTTTGGTTGGATTTCGTGTTTCAGGTTTTAAAGTTTTGGTATTCCGATAGTGAGTTTTATGTAATTTCGGCAGCATATTTTTATATAAAAAAAGCATTAATAAATTGCGTCGGTTCTTGAAAGAAATGATGCAAATGAGAAAATGAATTGGCCCTAAAACAAAATATCAATTGCATCAGTTATGATAACAAATGACGCATAAAATAAATAAAATGCATAAGTTCTTTAAGAACTGACGCAAATGTTGAACTATTTGCGTCAGTTGTACATATTTATTACATCTGTTTTTAGACCACAACTGACGCAAATGGCGCTTTTTTGCGTCGGTGTTTAAAACACAACTGATGCAAATGTTGAACTTTTTGTGTCTGTTCCACAATTGACGCAAAGCAAATACGATCCCTCGATATACGTGAGTCCAAAACCGACGCAAAAGGCCCTCTACAACTGACGCAATAGGGGTTTTTTCCATTAGTGAATGCTCTCTTCTGTGAAAGAGTGATTGGGAGACTTGGAAAAGGTGCGAAGTATTCTAGATTTTTGAATCTATGTGAGAGAATATTGGCATAGAATTGAGAGTCTTATGATGATAAGATCTTTCATATCTGTTTAACATCAACAAGGTTGAATAGGTTATTCATGATGATGAAAGTGGAATTACTATGATGGAGTCATAGTTGTTCACTGAACCTATTAAGTGGTTGGTTACATGAAGTCGATTCCTAATGTTTCCGCCATTAGAACGATCATGCATGCCAAAAGACGCACATGCTATGATATAACATTTGCTAAGCGCATGATAAGTCAATAACAAGATAATTCCCATGATAGGGCTTGTGAAAGCCTTAAAAAATATCCTTGAGATTCTTGAGAAGAATTAAGGATTCATTCATATGTTTGGATGATAAACTAAGTTATGTGTTGAAGGGTTGCACAAAGTTTAGTTTCCAAACCAAAAAGGATTTGTCAAAATCCTAGGCTGATTTTATTGACTTAAGAGTAAGAGACTAGAAAAGTGTTTTAGTTTCGTGCATTGAAAATTATACAAAAGGAATCTAAGTAAATTGTGATAAAATTGTCAACGTAGGGAATGGGAGTAGATTCCTCTACCAAAGACTTTATCACAAGTTATGTGATAACAGTGGGAGCATCTTTCAAGTTAAAGAGCCAAAGTCTAGTAAGAAGACTAGACATATACTTAGATAAATTCATGTTATTATAAATAACATTGAATGGAAGAAAATAACAATTAATAAAGTTGGAATATATGGATATATGGTATATCCACTTGCCAAGCTTTTATTGCATTTCAACAAGTGCAAAAGGTACACTATAAATTATAAGATATGAAGTAGTAATAGGGTATTGACTATTCATATATGATAATCACATTTATCGTTTGAGTTTCTTTAAACTCACCCTTTACTTTGTTATATCCAAATGGGTTGTAGAGACAAATTGAACCCCATTAAAGTGAACTGGATTGACATAGAAGTGACTAGAGTGTGATTCGATTGATGGCAAGTTTAAGTGTCATAGAGTCATATGGGATGACTAGTCGATTACATAGGCAGACTGTATGGGACACTCTGTCGGGCAGTGACCGCTTATAGAGTTCTGGTAATTCATAACGCATGGTCGTGGCAAGAGTTGGTATAGTATTCTTATGAGTCAATTCTTTTGACTAAAGACTATTCGCCCAAGTTGGCACAAATTTCTGGTTGGCTTTGATTTATGCTCTACTACTGTTGTAACTGAGGTCAAATGAGTATATTTTGGGCTATGACGAACTGTGGCTAAGCGAAGGGAATAGTGCGATAGGAATTGTCCACCCCCTTGTCAGGGTTATTTGAAATCTCAAGGCCACTCGAGGAGTAGTGAACTGGAAATGCGTGGCCACGCTCGGAATGTATCTATGGTAAATAATTCCGGTCAGACAATTACACTCCAGATTGAGGAAACCACTCAATATATGATCAAATGCAAGTACGACCTGTGAGACACCTTGAATTGAGTGGGAGATTGTAATAGGATAAGAGAACTGGTGACGCACACCGGTCTCGAACAAGTGGGAGATTGTTGGAATATGTGCCCTCAACAATAGTGTGATCACATGATTTAATATCACAATTAAATCTCATGTTAAGAATACGTAAGGGATGATTCATTTATATAGTCAACTGATCATCATTAATCGGTAATGATCAACTAACTAGAGTTAGACATTACTGTCTTTGACGGTGGTGATCAGTTGATCCCTTAAGGTCATACCTAAAGGACAATTCCCTTAATAAATAAATTGATTAATTGTATGACGATACAAGTTAAACAATTCCTTAAAATTGAACAATTCATTTGTGAGATAGAATATTCATATCTTATTGTAATGGGATTAAATAAGATTTATTTTAGTAATTGAAATAATTTATTACTAAAATGTTTATTGTTTGTGGAACAATAAAGATATGAATGAATGGTTAATTATAATTACAAGATGTTGTGAATTATAATTATATAACCCATTTTTATTTATGTGATCAAGTATCACTAGTCAATTTATTTTATGTGATTTAATTAATTTATAAAATGATATTTATTTGATAAATATGCATTAAATTAATTAATAACATGTAACATACTACATATGACATATTGTGTGACAAATGACAAATTGACAAAATAAAATGGTAGTCCATTTTATGAGATGGATCGAAATGGTGGGAGTAGTAGTGGGTTGTGGTTATGTTATTTTATGTGATAAGAATAGATTAATCAAACCTACACTACCTATGCCTTACACACCTATTTCTTGAGAAGGCCAAAAGCAAAAAGGAAGATGCCAATTTTTAGCCTATTTGCCATGCTCCAACCGGTTCCTCCTTTCTTTATTAAGAGAATTTTGTTCTCTTTATACATTACCATTCACTCTACATGCAAATATTTCCATATTCTCTCTACCTCTCACAAAACAAGTTTTAGAACTTAGAAATAGTTCATCAAAATTCTAAAACACAATTTAAATTACTAGTGTAGTAATAAGTATATTATTAGAATTAATGTTAAGGGTACTATTATATTAATCTAGTTCATTAGTACACTAGTTTAAGGGATTAGTCTTGGGTGCAATCAAAGGAGGATCTCTACATTGGGATTTTGGAGGATCATCCAACATATTATAGCTCAAGAACAAATAAGGAAGGTGACCCTATTTGTGCCCTTA